>NC_057809.1:288948589-289248589 GCF_018294505.1 Triticum aestivum
CTTGAACGAACCACCATAAGAATTGAAAACGATTGAAGAAAAGATAAAGAAACACCGGGAAGAATTGGAGAGCGAATGAAGATACCTGAGAGAATTTAGATACATGTGTATGAATAGATCACGAGCTGGTAAGAGAATAGTTGAATGACGCACCGGTGAGATTTGGAGAACGAGAGCTGAAAGCTGGAATCAATAATTCTAAGATCATGGGCTCCGGAGAATCAAGCTAAAAAGACTCCTGAATTGCTCCGGATAGGTGGAAAGAATACTCACAAACAATTACGAGAGGATGGCATCAAGCTAGAATTGAGAATCTTCACAAGAACGGATATGATATGGAGGAAAAATTCTTCTTCGGTCTTCAAAATCTGAGAATGAAGACGATAAACACCACCAAGAATTGTTGAGACACTCCGGAATAAGAAGAATAGAAAAGTTGAACCAATGATGAAAAGAATTTGATAGATCTTGGAGAAAAACATAAGACTGATGATAATTCATTCTTACGTCAAACTTTGAAAAGAATTTAGGATATCTCCAGGAGAATTAGAAGAGTCAGGTAAGACCCTGGGAAAAGACCTGTGGGTTAGGGCCCACTCAAAAGAAACATCGTAGAATGATTCAAAAGAGAGAAAACACCGGTTGAATTAAATGACTTGAATGAGGGAAACATCCTCGAAAGAGCTTGAACGAATGTAGAGTGGAAACACGAATCTTCAAGATATCTTCGGCACTCCGGAATAATAAATAGCGAGAAGTGGAATGATAACGAGGTGCACCGGCATGAGAGGGTATTTGAAATACGGAAAATAATATGATCAACACCGAAAGCTTGAATTGGATCCACCGGAGAAGAAAATGAGTGAAGAGTGATGAACTTGAAGCTCCGTTAGAATCTTCATGAGAAACACCGGATAAGAATATTGATGGAAAAGAATGGAGAGACTTCATAACCAATAAGATGGATACTTGATTAAGAATTCTGAGTCCTCGAAGAAAAAAGGGAGGGTGGGCGAGAAAACAAAGGCAACTTGGAGACGAATGAAACAAACATCGTTGAGAAGACTTGAGTTGATCTTGCGGATGTTGAAATGATCGGATCCACTTGAAGAGAAGCACATCGGTGAAAAGGATTGACATGACAAACTCAATGATCGAGAAGGATTAGTATTCACATAGGAATATGAGAACACCACTTAGACAAGGGATGGAATCAACATTTGACTTCGAAGCAACTCGAATACCACAACTCAAAGCAAAACAAAAGATTGGCTTGCAGAATAAGCCGGAACAAACATATGATAGAGATTTCGTCCGAAGTTTTCGTGGTGCGGCCTACACGGGCTCGATCGTACAACACCATCATGTACAAGGCAGTGCACATGACATACGAAGCGTCTCCCAGTCGGCATAGCCAAGGACTCTTTAAGACACAACGAGACCACTGTAAAACCAACCGTGAATAGGCGGACCACTAGACGTCGAACCCCAATTTCATATCATACATCTGTCGGAAAGATATCCTAAGAGCTACTTGAATTCCCACTTATAAACTCCTGAAATTTTCCGGTTATGCAATCGGGTGTTGGGGATACAGGGGAAGCATAATATCTCACCCAAAACTAGCAAATCCTACATCCGGCTGTATCCATCCTTCAACACATAACCGAGAAAAACTTCGGAAATCGTCTACCTCAACCTTCGAAAAGCATCCGTTATACAAGTTATGGCAATACGCCCGAACTCCCGCCCCAGTACTGGGTGGCGTCGAGGTTATCTCACCAACAACTGCATAAAAGAGATTTTCGATGTCGGCGAAACTAATCTCAGGTATTCCAGAACTGCAACGATAAAATTGTGACGACAACACCTCGGAGCTCAACTCCCCGGGACACTGCCACAACCCCTAAATGTCAGGAGGCACCAAGAACAATGTTCTCATCACAAAACCATCGGAACGATTCCAAGATACCCGCGTGATCCTAAAAAGATTTAGTGAAATTTGAGAAGAGAAGAGTCAAAACTCTACGTCAGGATGCCTCACCAGAGCGACGAAGGGACCGAGGAGTAAAAAGAAGTCCTAACTCTCCGATATATATAATTCCTAAATGACTTAAAACATTTCTAGACTCAATAATGCCAGCAATTCGATCAAGCAGGGGGCTCCTAAGGTCGGGGAAGGCTCTGATTACCAACTTGTAACGCCCTTGATGCGGCTATATCTCCCACGTGTCGAAGCACGACTTAGAGGCATAACCGCATTGAAAGCAATGTCGCAAGTGAGGTAATCGTCACACGACCCATGTAATACATAAGGGAAAGAGATACATAGTTGGCTTACAATCGCCACTTCACACAATACATGAATAAAGCATTACAACATCCAGATACAATCAAGGTCCGACTACGGAACCAAAATAAAAGAAGACTACCCCAAAAGCTACACAGATCCCCGATCGTCCCGACTGGGCTCCACTAATGATCAACTGGAAATGGAAAAACAACACAACGAACAAAGTCTTCATCGAGCTCCTCCTTGAGCTTGGTTGCGTCACTGCACGGTTCAACGGCACCTGCAAGCTGGTTTTGGAAGTATCTGTGAGTCACGGGGACTCGGCAATCTCACGCCCTCGCGATCAAGACTATTTAAGCTTATGGGTAAGGTAAAGGTATGAGGTGGAGCTGCAGCAAGCGACTAGCATATATGGTGGCTAACATACGCAAATGAGAGCGAGAAGAGAGAGCAAAGGCACGGTCGAACAACTATGATCAAGAAGTGATCCTAGAACAACCTACGTCAAACATAACTCCAACACCGTGTTCACTTCCCGGACTCCGCCGAGAAGAGACCATCACGGTTACACACGCGGTTGATGCATTTTAATTAAGGTCAACTTCAGGTTTTCTACAACCGGACATTAACAAATTCCCATCTGCCCATAACCGCGGGCACGGCTTTCGAAAGTTCAAATCTCTGCAGGGGTGTCCCAACTTAGCCCATCACAAGCTCTCACGGTCAACGAAGGATATTCCTTCTCCCAAGACAATCCGATCAGGCTCGGCATCCAGGTTACAAGACATCCTCGACAATGGTAAAACAAGTCCAGCAACACCACCCGAATGTGCCGACAAATCCCGATAGGAGCTGCACATAGCTCGTTCTCAGGGCACACTCAGATGAGACTAGCTACGAGTAAAACCAACCCTCAAGTTTCCCCGAGGTGGCCCCGCAGGCAGCTCGGTTCGGACCAACACTTAGAGAAGCACTGGCCCGGGGGGGGGGGGTTAAAATAAAGATAACCCTTGAGTCTGCAGAACCCAAGGGAAGGTGGTAGGTTGTTAGTGCAAATGGTAAAACCAAGGTTGGGCATTGCTGGAGGAGTTTTATTCAAGGCGAACTATCAAGGGGTTCCCATTATAACCCAACCGCGTAAGGAACGCAAAATCCGGGAACATGACACCGATATGACGGAAACTAGGGCGGCAAGAGTGGAACAAAACACCATGCATAAGGCCGAGCCTTCCACACTTTACCAAGTATATAGATGCATTAATTAAATAAGAGATATTGTGATATCCCAACAAAATATCCATGTTCCAAACATGGAACAAGCTCCAATCTTCACCTGCAACTAACAACGCTATAAGAGGGGCTGAGCAAAGCGGTAACATAGCCAAACAACGGTTTGCTAGGACAAGGTGGGTTAGAGGCTTGGTTTAACAATATGGGAGGCATGGTAATCAAGTGGTAGGTATCGCAGCATAGGCATAGCAAAAGAGCAAGCAACTAGCAAGCAAAGATAGAAGTGATTTCGAGGGTATGGTCATCTTGCCTGAGATCCCACAAGGAGGAAGAACGAGTCCATGAAGATGACAAACAGACGTAGTCGAACGGATCCTCACAAACACGACGTTATCGGAACCAACCCAAAGCAGCAACACCGGAAAGAAGCACACAACATAGTAAATAACCACCACATAAGCATGGCACGAAGTGCAAACAAGTATGATGCATGTCCGGTTTAATGAAGCATGGTACAAATTAAGTGGAGCTCAATATGCAAAGGTGCATATTGACGAAACACCATGACAAGTTATTTAGTTCGATCTCGTTTATGTACCCAACAATATTAAATGTTGATTAACATGGCAAGGGGTGAAGCACAACAAAACTACCTATCTAGGCAAGTTTAAATGAGGCCGGAAACAACGAACAACGATTCCGGTAAAACCCCATATGCATATTTTAAGGTTTGGTACTGTTCTGCCCTAAACACAATTTTAGAGTTGTTAAACATGCAAAGTAAATCCATCATGTTAAACTAGGCATTTTTCTACCCCATTTACATATAAAGTTTGTTTAAAACCGAGCTACGGTTATTAAGTTATGAATTAAATCATTTTAGCATGGCATTAGGCAAATTTAACCAAACATCATTTTAAACATTTTAAACATGGATGAAAATGACATATTATGAAACTAGATGCAATTCTAAGCATTTTTTATATACAAAGTTTTTACATGTGATGCTTAGTTTGTGAGATATTAAATGCATGAAGGCTAAGGGGTTTTCTGTAAATCTGCAAATCCCTGGAAATTAGCTAAATTTGCAGAACCAAAAAAAACATCCACTGGGCCGAAACTGATCTGTCCCAGCAGTAAGAAAAAAGGAGGGGCGCTTGGGGTGGCCTCACCCATGGGCTTCGGCCCATTTGAGGAGGAGGGGTAGGCTGGCAGGGCGCGCATCTGGCCTCGGGCGCTTGGCAGGCCGGCCCACTCGGGCGCTGGATGGATTGCCCGTGCCGATCCCACTGGATCGAGGCAGGGACGGCGCGGTCAACGGGCGTGTTCTACTCGCTCGACTCTGAAGAAAAAAGGAATAGCAGCAGGCGCAGCGAGACTTGCAGCGGCAGGTTCATTGCAGGGGCGAAGCAGGGAACTTGATGGGCGACGCGGGCAACCTCCGGCGAGGGACTTGGCGCGATCCCGACGATGCGAACGAGGTGAGGAGAAGCGGATCCAGGCGGGGGCGTCCGGGAAAAGGGGCACGGGGCGGACCCGACAGAGACAACGGGGACGTGGCGGCGCTTGGCGGCGAGCTTGAGGCGTCGGCCACGGGAGCTCTGGCGAGTCCCTGAGGAGAAGAAGAGCGGGTGGGGATGCAGGACCGGGCACGAGCTTGGGTTGTAGCCATGCATGGCGCTGCAACAGGAGGGCTGCCGTTTGGAACGCGGAAGATCAGGCGAGGGGATGCGCCATATCCGGCAGTGGCGCGAGTTCCTGAGCGGAGGCAAGGTCTTGGTGACAGCGCTGGTTGCCTGGTCGAAGACGGTGATGAGGAAGGTCGGGCGAGGCAGCTTGAGCTCGGCGGCTGGACTCGTCCTGTAGCCAAACAGAGAGGGAGGGGATTCGGGTAAGAGAGAGAGATGAGAGAGCCAGAGGAAGGAGGGGACGGAGAAGAGGTGCGGCGACCTGCTAATGCTTGATGGCGAAGGGAGCTTCTGATAGAGGCTAAGGTGTCCCGATGTTTCGATGAGATGGTGGCTTTCGTTTTCTGTGGGAGTCGACCTTGACGATCCAACTACGAACGTGCGAGACGTCGCGCCTTAGCAATCGCTAAACCAACTTCCGAGGGTTATTGACCACGCCGGAGCACGATCAACCTGACCACGAGGGTCTGTTTCCTGCGAGCAAACGAAGAACAAGCAAGAAACTGAGATTGCAATCTGGATATTGCGAATATAAGATGAAAGCTTTATTGATCAAGGTGGGGTTCTGTGACGTCTTGGTATGGTCGTTGGACACAAACGAAGTACGCGAAGTTGCAGCTATGGCGAACTTTTAATCTAAACAAAACCCAAAGTCTAAACGACGCCCTAAGGGCTGTATATATGGAGGAAGAGGGGGGAATTTCGTGGCCCTTGAGGGTGGGGTCCAAAACCAACCCTAACTCTTGTTTCCCCACACATACGGACTCTAAAAATAGCCTATACTTAAGTATTTCAAAATTACATGGGCCTGGCCCATTAATAAGGTGACGCAGCACCTAGAATAGCCTATGGACGAATATTATGAAGTGGCATCTTGTATATTTCGTCCAAGGCTTCATGCACTCCTTATGGCGGCTTCAAAGTCCTGAAATCATCACTTGTAACTCCGTTCTTGATCCCCTTGCGCATGCCATCAACTCCATGCGTGTTCTTGCTCCAATGTTCATCCTTCTCCAAGCTAGGCCCTTCATTTGTAAGCAAAACAAATGTATCCAATTTAGGCAGCATCATAATCTCATGAACATTAGAATCATTACCAAGAAACGAAAGTACCTGGTAATTTAACTGGCGTGCGCGAGCTCTAGTAATTGGTCCAGTATATGTAATAGTAGGGGCTGTGGGTGTAACAATGGTATTGATGTCCTCATCATTCTCCCCTTCTTGAAATGAAGTCGTCCTCGACGGAAGCGCATCTTCCTCACCCAAATAAGGCTTCAAATCTGCAATGTTAAAAGTGGGACTAACCCCAAAATCTATAGGTAGCTCAAGTTTATATGCATTATCATTTATTTTCTCTAACACCTTAAAAGGACCATCGGCACGTGGCATTAGCTTTGATTTGCGCAGATTAGGAAATCTATCTTTACTCAAATGTAACCAAACAAGATCTCCAGGCGCAAACACAACATGTTTTCTACCCTTATCTCCAGCAAGTTTATATTTAGCATTCATACGCTCAATGTTTTCCTTAGTTAACTCATGCATTTTTAAAATCAATTCAGAACGTTAACCATGTAAGCGAATAATTTCACGAAAGAACAAATCAGCAACATTAACAGCATCATCGCTTTTATGACATAGTATAAAGTGTGCCATTTTCGAGAACCTATCCACGACAACAAATATGCTATCCCTCCCCTTCTTTGTTCGAGGTAAACCTAAAACAAAGTCCATAGATATATCCTCCCAAGGAACACTAGGTACAGGCAAAGGCATATATAAACCATGAGGATTGAGTCGTGACTTAGCTCTTTGACATGTAGTGCAGCGAGCAACAAAACGCTCAACATCCCGTCTCATCTTTAGCCAAAAGAAATGTGTAGCAAGTATATCCTCCGTCTTCTTGACGCCAAAGTGTCCCATTAATCCTCCTCCATGCGCCTCCTGCAACAACAAAAGACGAACGGAGCTAGCTGGAATGCATAGCTTGTTAGCACGAAACACAAATCCATCGTTAAGAACGAACTTGTTCCAAGTTCTCCCTTCCTTACAATTCTGCAATACATCTTTAAATTCAGCATCATGAACATATTGATCTTTGATGGTCTCCAAACCAAATATTTTAAAGTCAAGTTGTGAAAGAATAGTATAACGACGAGACAAGGCATCAGCAATAACATTTTCTTTACCCTTCTTGTGTTTAATGACATAAGGGAAAGTCTCAATGAATTCAACCCATTTAGCATGTCTACGGTTCAGTTTTGCTTGACTTTTAATGTGTTTCAAAGATTCATGATCAGAATGTATAACAAATTCCTTGGGCCATAAATAATGTTGCCATGTTTCTAAGGTCCGAACAAGAGCATATAATTCTTTATCATAAGTAAAATAGTTCAGACTAGGCCCACTCAATTTTTCAGAAAAGTATGCAACAGGTTTTCCATCTTGTAATAACACACCTCCTAATCCAATTCCACTAGCATCACATTCAAGCTCAAAAGTCTTATTGAAATTAGGAAGTTGGAGTAAAGGAGCATGTGTCAACTTATCTTTCAATACCGTGAAGGCTTCTTCCTGTGCGATACCCCAAACAAAAGGCACATCCTTCTTTGTAAGCTCGTTGAGAAGTGCAGCAATGGTGCTGAAATCTCTCACAAAACGCCTATAGAAACCAGCGAGGCCAAGGAAACTCCTCACTTGTGTGACCGTTTTGGGCTGCGGCCAACTCTCAATAGCTTCAATCTTGGCTTTATCAACTTCAATTCCCTGTGGAGTAACAACATAGCCAAGAAAAGATACTCGGTCGGTGCAAAAGGTGCACTTTCCAAGGTTTCCAAACAAACGTGCATCACGTAGAGCATTAAAAACAGCACGTAAATGTTCCAAATGTTCCTCCAAAGATTTGCTATAAATCAATATGTCATCAAAGTAAACTACCACAAATCGTCCAATGAAAGCACGTAAAACTTCGTTCATTAACCTCATAAAAGTACTAGGTGCATTAGTTAACCCAAAAGGCATGACTAACCACACATATAATCCAAACTTAGTTTTAAATGCTGTTTTCCATTCATCTCCCAATTTCTTACGAATTTGATGGTATCCACTACGCAAATCAACTTTGGAGAATATTGTAGAACCACTCAATTCATCAAGCATATCATCTAGCCTAGGAATAGGATGACGATAACGAATAGTAATATTATTTATGCCTCTACAATCAATGCACATACGCGACGTACCATCCTTTTTCGGCACTAAAATGATAGGAACAGCACAAGGACTAAGGGATTCGCGTATATAACCTTTGTCGAGCAGTTCTTGTACTTGACGCATAATCTCCTTCGTCTCCTCTGGATTGGTACGGTATGGTGCACGGTTGGGTAGCGAAGCACCGGGAATTAAGTCAATTTGATGCTCAATCCCTCGAATAGGTGGTAATCCCGGTGGCACATCTTGTGGAAAGACATCAGCAAACTCCTGCAAAATGTTAGTGACAGCAGGGGGCAAAGAGGAAGGCACGTCCTCGAATGAAAATAATGCCTCTTTGCACACAAAAGCATAGCAAATAGATTTGCTGAAATCTAGCTCATCAATATCAGATTTGGTGGCAAGTAAACATGCACTTTTCAATTTAATTTCAGAAACAACAGTAGATGGTTTATTATTAGGCTTCATTTGGTGCTCAAATTCTTTTGCCACAATCTGATTTTCACTCTTATTTGTCTCCTGTTTTGCTTTATTAGCTCTATTAATATCATCTTTCAAAATGGAATCAGGAGTCATAGGAAGCAAAGTAATATTTTTATCGTTATGAACAAGAGTATACTGATTGTTTCTACCATGGTGTACAGAATTTTTATCAAATTGCCATGGTCTACCAAGTAATAAGGAACATGCTTGCATAGGTACCACATCACAATCAACATAATCAGCATATGTAGAGATACTAAAATGCACACGAACAGTATGTGTTACCTTAACCTTGCCGCTGTTGTTGAACCATTGGATGTAGTAAGGATGTGGATGTGGTCTTGTGGTGAGAGATAGCTTCTCCACCATCTCCATGCTAGCCAAGTTATTGCAGCTCCCTCCATCTATGATCACGCGAACAGAACGTTCCTTCACAACTCCCTTTGTATGGAACAAATTATGCCTCTGATTTTGCTCAGCTTGTGTAACCTGCACACTCAAAACACGTTGAGCAACTAAACATTCATACCTGTCAGCATCTTCAGGAGCCATGTATTGCGTCTCATGATCAGAATCGTCTCCACCGTGTTCGTCACGTGTAATAAGAGCCAAAGTCTCCTCATCATAGTCACTAGCGGACTCATACCCACCATCCTCAGTAACAATCATCACACGCTTAGATGGGCATTCTCTCGCATAATGACCTCCACCCTTGCAACGTCGACAAATAATATCATGTGTTTGCCCTGTTGATGCCATGGATGAAGAAGAGCTCTTTGCAGGCCCAGAAGGTGTGTTCTTGGCAGATAGTGGTGATTGTGCTTGCTTTATTGTATCACGGTTGGAGGTGGCAGCCGACGGAGGTGCCAGTGTAGCAGAACGTGTGGAAGTAGATGATGCATGTGGTGTCCATGATGAAAGTCGACCTGCAGAAAAGTTAGTCCGCGCCAATGCCTGTCGATCCTGCACTTCACGTTCAGCTTTACAAGCAAGATGGAATAAACGAGTGATATTAGTATACTCCTTATACTCTAGAATGGTCTGAATCTCTCTATTTAATCCACCCATAAAACGTGCAAGCATAGCTTCATTCTCCTCAACAATACCACATCTAATCATGCCAGTTTGTAATTCCTGATAATATTCTTCTACAGAATTTTTTCCCTGTCTTAAGCGCTGCAATTTTTGAAGTAATTCACGTTGATAATATGGGGGAACCCAACGAGTACGCATAGCAGTTTTCAAAGCAGCCCAAGTAGCCGGAATAGGATATAATCTACAAAGCTCAGACCACCAAACACATGCAAAACTAGTGAAAGCACAAATAGCAGCAGGAACACGTCTCTCCTCGGGATATTGTAAACATGTAAATCGTTGTTCAGTTTCTAACTCCCAAGTAAGATATATATCAGGAACATATCTACCCTCAAATGGTGGAATATTCCATTTTAGTTTAGGGAGATGGTCATGATCTCGTACCTGAGGGTGAGCCCTACCATTGCCATTATTTGCATGCGGACGACCTGGTGGTTGCTGTGCTGGTGGTGGCACGTATTTCTGATTTTGATCAACCTCATCCTCATAATCTCCCACATAATCATCCTCCTCCACATCAGCAGTAGGAGCCACAGAAGTATCAACAGCAGCACCAGCAGTTTGGCCCGACTGAAGAGGGACACGGCTCGCTCGGCGGAGGGCTGTTTCCCGACATGGAGGTAGTCGGTGTTGTTGTTGTTGCAGAGGTGCGGCAGGAGCAGCCGGTGGTGGTGGTGGAAAACGCGAAAGCAATTCAGCAAACTTGTTATCGAGCTTTGTTTCAAACGTCTTCTCCATGCCATCTATCTTCTCCATGGCCTCTTCAAATCTGTTTATCACATCTTGCACCTGTACACTCATCATTTGCTGAAACGTATCATGAAGCTCCTTGTTCGTCAAGTTCTCCCAGTCAGTCTCGTCGGATTGTGATCCTGGCATGGTTAGCAGCAATAGAAACACACAAGAATATGATCCTACAGACTACTAACAAGTGGTGGTGGTGGCGGGTGTCACAAATCCGTCAAGCAAATCTCAAATTCTTACCAGTTCTTACCTAGCAGCAGGCGGTGATCGGCAACCGTTGTAGTCAAAAACTGTCAAAAGCTTGGATAGCGCGATTGCCAGGGAGAGTCAAACGCACGACATAGATGTATGTGGAGCTGGGAAGGCTTATAGTATGGTAGCAAAAAGGGTCAGCAATAATCAATTCAGAGATGCAAAGTTGAATAAACGCTCAACGACGGTACTGTGCTGGTCCTAGGCTAGACCGTGCTAGAGACGCGAGCCTAGAACACTAACAAAATCACGGCGCTGCACGTAAATAAGGGAAAAGCACACTCTGGAACTCTTTTTTTTGCTCTTTTTTTGCGCTCCTCTTTTTTTTTGCGAAAAATCACTATAATGGCGAGTGTCTCAAAACTCTTCCCTCGTCAAACTGATAGGATGGGCACGAATTTTTTTTTTCACTTTTTTTCGGAAATCAGGGCAGCGACGACGAAAAAGTGCGACAAAAAATCACTATGATGGCACGTGGCTCAAAAGACTCAGAAAAGCCTAAAAATAGGATAGGGAAAAAAATTTGCCCGTAAAAATTTTGGCCTAAAAACTGCCCGGGGGTCTCCAGACTCTTTTTTTTTCGAGACCTACGCAGGCAAGGAAACACGAATTGGAATTTAGATTGATCTCAAGAACAAACCTAATATGAGAAGAACTCGGATTGGTGGTGGATATATGGTTGTGGTATATGGCAGCGGTGGTGGTATATGTTAGCGGTGGTGGTATATGGATACAGATTGGTGGTGGTATATGGATATGGATTGGTGGTGGTATATGGATATGGATTCAGAGCGGTGGCGGAGAAGCAAAAGTGGTAGATGGGCGATGATGATGGTGCGGCGGCGGCATGACAACTTATGACCAGAACTCGAAACTCTAAAAGACTAGACTCTAAGACCAGCAACTTGACACGACGATGCAACCGCAAATTCAACAAAGCAAAAACCCTAAAAAGATTATGCAAAGGCTCAGATTGGTTCGGATATGATGAACTAACCCTAACTTTTTTTTGTGGCTTTTTCGTGGACTGTAGGTATGAAGAACAGACTCGATCCAATCTACGAAAAACTGTAAAATCTCACCGAGCAACCTGGAAATCTGATACCACTTGATAGAGGCTAAGGTGTCCCGATGTTTCGATGAGATGGTGGCTATCGTTTTCTGTGGGAGTCGACCTTGACGATCCAACTACGAACGTGCGAGACGTCGCGCCTTAGCAATCGCTAAACCAACTTCCGAGGGTTATTGACCACGCCGGAGCACGATCAACCTGACCACGAGGGTCTGTTTCCTGCGAGCAAACGAAGAACAAGCAAGAAACTGAGATTGCAATCTGGATATTGCGAATATAAGATGAAAGCTTTATTGATCAAGGTGGGGTTCTGTGATGTCTTGATCTGGTCGTTGGACACAAACGAAGTACGCGAAGTTGCAGCTATGACGAACTTTTAATCTAAACAAAACCCAAACTCTAAACGACGCCCTAAGGGCTGTATATATGGAGGAAGAGGGGGGAATTTCGTGGTCCTTGAGGGTGAGGTCCGAAAGCAACCCTAACTCTTGTTTCCCCACACATACGGACTCTAAAAATAGCCTATACTTAAGTATTTCGAAATTACATGGGCCTGGCCCATTAATAAGGTGACGCAGCACCTAGAATAGCCTATGGACGAATATTATGAAGTGGCATCTTGTATATTTCGTCCAAGGCTTCATGCACTCCTTATGGCGGCTTCAAAGTCCTGAAATCATCACTTCTAACTCCGTTCTTGATCCCCTTGCGCATGCCATCAACTCCATGCGTGTTCTTGCTCCAATGTTCATCCTTCTCCAAGCTAGGCCCTTCATTTGTAAGCAAAACAAATGTATCCAATTTAGGCAGCAACATAATCTCATGAACATTAGAATCATTACCAAGAAACGAAAGTACCTGGTAATTTAACTGGCGTGCGCGAGCTCTAGTAATTGGTCCAGTATATGTAACAGTAGGGGCTGTGGGTGTAACAATGGTATTGATGTCCTCATCAGCTTCGATGGCGTTGCTGCTTGCGGCGGCGCACGGAAGCACGAGAGTATGCAGGGGGTTCGAGCGAGGAAGCAACAGAGGATGGTGGAGGAGGCGATGTGGCGCTGGTCGGTTGGTGGTTTGGATCGGATCTGGGAGGATCCCGAGAGAGTGGCGGCGACGCTAGGGTAGGATCCCTAAAAATTAGGGTTGTCCAAAATGGACTAGGGATAGACTATATATATATGGAAAAGAAGGGAGTTGGATCATCCGATCAAAATCCGACGGTCGAGAATAGATAGGCTAGGAAAGTCTAAGTAAGAAACAAAGACGTTTTGTAGACGTTTGGGGATGATTCGGACCCATCGGTAACGACAGCCCAATTCGGGTTCGGGACAACTTCCGGACGCGTGCGCGAGGGGTTCGATGCACTGCGCAAAGAGGGGTAGGCTGGGCCTAGGTGGAACTGTGGAGAGCTGGTTGGTCTGAGAGAAGAGGGGAGAGATGCAGCCCAGCAGGGTTTTCGGAGACCGAAAACGTCTGACGAAAAGACCGGCTATACTGCCGCTATAGTTTAATGGTTGGGCTATCAAATGAACTCCGAATGCGATGAAACTTGACAGGAGGTCTATCTACACTATAATAAAACCACACATCAACTTTCATCCCATTCCGAGAACATTTTCTGGCCACTTCTAAAATACTATTTCAGACATGCCGCGGGCGCGTGCAAGTGAGTCTGGCCTCAGAACGGACAACGGAAGGAACTGGGAGACCCGGACGAATGCAAGTTTTGAAAACATGATGATGCAATGCGGATGATGACATGATAAGATGCAACACGAAAGCAAATGACATGGCAACAACAGCGAATAACAGGAAGACACCTGGCACATCAGTCTCGGGGCGTTACACTGCAGTCCAGTACTCGCCTAAGTTTCAAAAATCCTACCGAGTGGTGAGCAACCCTCCCACTCGGGGGCTTAGCTGCAGTCCAGTACTCGCCTAAGTTTCAAAAATCCTACCGAGTGGAGAGCAACCCTCCCACTCGGGGGCTTAGCTGCAGTCCAGTACTCGCCTAAGTTTAAAAAATCCGACTGAGTGGAGAGCAACCCTCCCACTCGGGGCTTAGCTGCAGTCTCGTACTCGCCTAAGTTTTAAACACGCTCTATCCTTATCCACAAGGACGATGAGGTGCAGGTCGACCATGACCTTATCCTCGGAGCTACGACACAAATACAACATCCGCTTCATCCTTATCTACAAGGACGATGAGGTGCAGGTCGACCACGACCTTATCCTCGGAGCTACGACACAAATACAACGTCTGCTCCATCCCTACCCGTAAGAACGGCAAGGTGCAGGCCGACCACGATCTGCCCTCGGAGCTTCGCCACAAATACAACGTCCGCTCCATCCTTACCCGTAAGGACGGCAAGGTGTTGGTCGACCATGATCTGCCCTCGGAGATTCGCCACAAATACAACGTCTGCTCCATCCTTATCCGTAAGGATGGCGAGATGCAGGTCGACCACAATCTACTCACGATTCACTCGACTGAGCTGCGTCACAAAGTCAATAGCAACTCGAACTGCAAGAAACAAGTCCCGCGCAAAGAGTCAAAAGATTCAAAAGCAACCTAAGTTCAGATAAAATCCTAAGGTTCCAGAGCACGGATTAAAGTACTCGGGCATCAGGACCAAAGGAGTTTAACGGATACAAAATCACTCGGCATTCCGAGGCAAATTTAAGGCGAGGCATAAAGTTTGTTCACTCCACAGGAGGAGGGCTTGCAGGCTCGACGAACTCGTCCAGATCAATCCCGTCAGCAATCCGAGTGGCAGCAGCAATGAAGGTTTCCATGAATGATCGAAAGTCATGCCGCTTGGTATTGGCAACTTTGATTGCTGCCAGCTTCTCTTCTCGGGCTTCCTTGTAGTGGACCCGAACCAGTGACAGAGCCACGTCAGCACCACATCAAGAAGGAGACTTCTTCCATTCTTGCACTCGGCCAGGGACCTCATTGAGTCGAGTCATCAGAGACTCGAGATCATTTTTAAGCGTCGCCCTTGGCCAGAATGATGTATCAATGCGCGACACAACCACCTTCAGGCGAGCAAGGTAGCTCGTAACACTGGCAACACGGGATTCCAGTCGAAGCACGTTCATCGCAGCATCATCACCGATGGGAGAAAGGACAGGGTCCAGACCTGTCTTGACCCGCCCAGTCTCTTCTTCGAAGTTTTGAAAGAATTCTACAAACCCAAAGAAATAATGAGTCGACGAATGCCTCATGAATCGACGATAGTTAAACAGTCGAACAAAGGGAATTACCTTCAAGCATAAGGAACAACTTTTTGGCGAGTGCCCCCAGATAAGCCTCTAGGTCATTTCTCTTACGAGAAATGCCTTCAATATTCTCGTTCAGAGCAACTTTGTCCTTCTTCAGACGGGTCGCTTCTTTGTTGGCCTCGGTGAGAGATGCCTTTAGCTTCGCGTTGTCTTCCTCCAGTGCTCCGACTGAAGCCAGCTTCTTGTCAGCAAGTGCAGTCTTTTCCTTAGCTTCTTTCTGCGCAGCTGCAAGGTCAGGATCCTTTTGCACCAAGGCTTGCTTCATTTTCTCTGAAGAATGTGCACCCGTGTCAAGGAAAGGAACGAAGAGATAATTCGAGAGATGGTCAAGATAAATAGTTGACAGGTCGTTACCTTCCGCACCAACTACTTCGTCTCGAGCCTTTTTCATGTTTTGATTGGCCAGTTCCAAATCAAGGATGAGTTGCCTCTACTTTTCCTCGAACTCGGCGAACTTGGAAATAAGCTCACAGGATTTCTACAATCGGCAAAAGATACATTAATGGACGAGATCAAAGATCATTCGCTTCTGAGTGAATAGAACTCTAAGACTACTGCAGAATCAAACATTCTGCAGTAGTCTCGGGGACTACACCTAGTGGGTGCACTTATCGTGCCCCAACTAGTTTCTACTCGACATGGCCTGCCCAGACTGAGTAAAAAAAGAGAGAAAGACATACTCAGACCCCAACCGACTGCCAGCAGTCGACTGCGGTCTCGGGGACTACACCCAGTGGGTGCACTTAGTGTGTCCCCACTAGTTCGGATTCCACTCGACATGGTCCGCCCAGACCATGTGGAAGAGTGAAACAACAAAGACATTTTTTATCAAGGCCTCCATCGAATCACACATTCGGCGGCGATCTTGGGGACTACACCCAGTGGGTGCACTATGCGTGCCCCCACTAAACCAGAACTACAACCGACACAACTAGGAAAGTTACTCGTCATAAATTCAAACACCCAGTGGGTGTGCAGATGCGAAGTGCAGAATAATAGGAAGTTGCACGGAGAAAAGTTTTCAGGTAGCGTATCCTAACAGAACAAGCAACAAGATAAGAGTTTATTCGGAAACCAACTTAGTTGGACATTGGCTCGAAGGGCCGCACTGGCGTCATAAGCAGCCTGACTATTTTCGTGCACCACCTTCACTTGCTCCATCATTATGCCATCTTGGCGAATGGCTTATGCGTCGGCGTCGGCCTGGCTTTCTGGAACGTGATGAGTGGTAAAGAATGGGGTTGACGGCGCGGTCACGACAGCTTGAAGTGCCGAGACATGAGGCTGGATAGTTGAAGCAAACACTGGTGCAGTCGACGATGTGGGGCGTTCACTTGATACTGGAGCAGCGAAAGTAACATAAGCCTGAGTCACATCTTCAGGCTATTGGGTCACTAGTTCTGCCACCGGCACCGATTGGGACGTCTTGCCAGTTGATGCCTTCTTACTCCTCCTAGGCCTCAGCGACACGTCCTCGTTGTCATCCGGAAGATCAATGACATGAGGAGGAGCTACAAAGAAGAGTTAGTTGTTGGAATTCAGTCGGTCAACAAAATGGCTGAGAAAGCAAAGGCAAGTTTGCAAAAATCATACCCGGGTTAGAAGTGACTGTTTCTTCTACTCCTTCATCATCATCCCTATAGGCAGAAGTCCCAGAAGTGGTAGCTCTGCAAGTTTATAGATTCAATCGAACAAATGAGAAAGAGAGTCGACAACATAAATCCTCGATCAAAAAGTGGAGACAAGACACTTACGCACAAGCGACGGGGACGTCAATCTTCATCTTGGGCATGGCCTTCCGAGGCTTTGGTTCTGTAATCTTTTGCTGCTTCGGGGCCTTCTCAGTCAGCACAAGGGTAGAGGTCCGAGTGCACTTGGAAGTTTTCCCGCTCGACCTAGCTACTTCTCCATGGACACTTGTCAGGTCGTGCTTATGTTTGGAACGCTTTTCAGTGCGAGGCGGTGACTCGACTTCCTCACCGCTGCTTGAGTCCTCGCTTTCCTCCTCCTCTTCCCCTCCGTCAGATTGCCAATCCATGCTTTCACCTCCACTCGCCCCCCCTTCCGGGTCCTGCTCCTGTTCTTCGTTGGGCATCGAGTACATCTCAATGAGAGCCTGAAAGACAATAAGTGGAACAAATGTCAGTCGATTGGCAAAAAGCAATTACATGATAGATCAAAAAACACTCGGAAGATAGAATTGGACCTAGTCTAGTTCATATGAGTTGTCGAGTGGAGGGATTCTCCTAGACCCCCTGGGGTTATCTTTGTTGCCAGTGATGCCACTCAACCACTGCTCCACTGTATCCTCGTCGACTTCTTCTGGGTGGATCCGAGTGGTATCTTCGAGGCCCGAATACATCCACATCGGATGGTCGCGAGCTTGAAGTGGCTGAATGCATCGTCTGTGGAAGACCTCCAGCAGATCCATGCCAGTTACACCATCACGAACGAGCTGGACCACTCGCTCGACCAGCACCGTCACCTCCTCTTTCTCCTTCAGAGTCACTTTCAAGGCAGTGGGCTTCTCGACTCAAGCCATGGAAAAGGGGGGAAGTCCAGTCGACTGCCCTGGAGTCGGCTGGTCTTTGCAGTAGAACCAGGTCGACTGACAACCTCTGACTGACTTGGGAAGAATCCTGGCTGGGAAAGTACTTTTTCCTCTCATCTGGATCCCAAGACCCCCGCACATCTGGATCACGTGTGTCCTCTCATCACTCAGATTGGCCTTTTTAACCGATTGAGATCGACAGGTGAAAATGTGTTTGAAGAGGCCTCAGTGTGGTCGACAACCCAGGAAATTCTAACACATGGACACGAATGCAGCGAGGTACATGATAGTATTGGGGGAAAAGTGATGAAGTTGTGCCCCAAAGAAGTTCAAGAAACCTCGGAAGAAAGAGTGGGGAGGCAAAGAAAAACCACGGTCGACAGGGTGGCGAGGAGCACATACTCACCCTCCCGCGACCGCGGCTCGGTCTCGCCCTCCGGGAGACGCGCTGACTTGTGGGGAATCAGTCCTCCCTCGACCAGATCATTGATGTCGTCTTGCCGGATTGTCGACCAAATCCAATCTCCCTGGATCCAGCCGCCCGGCAGGCCGGATCTCGACGAGGATCCGCCCCGGCTAGTCTTATTCCCCTTCGCCTTCGCCATCGCCTTCTTAGCGTGCTCCAATGCTGCTGTCTTCTCCTTCCCCATTGCAGCGAATGGAGCTCGAGCGGGACGGCAACACCAAGAGAAGAGGTGGATCCGGTGGAGAAACAGAAAAGAATGAGAGCGAGAGAATGGGGCGCACTGTGCAGAAATCCCCAGCTACGTCGCCTTATATGAGGTCTTCTCTCAAGTGGCTGACTTGTGGGTCCAAGCAATCCCGTCAAATCCCGCAACAGTCGCACGCGCAGTACGTGGCAAAAAAGGTGGCACGGGAATCGAGGCGCCCCTACCTAATCTTCTCCGATTACTGTGGCCTCCTCCACCCCGCGCACTTCCCAAAATTCAAATCCCGCAGGATCTTCAAGTAGCAGAGCAGCCTGTTAGACGGAAGATTTTCTCCATATCAACATTCGAAGCTTTTCAATAAAAGTTCACTCGACCAACTAAGAATGGATCAAGGCGACTGACGAAGAAGTTGAAGTCATCGTGATTGGTCATTTGATCTCAGTAGGCGCTTCCAAAGCACAAGAATTGAGTTGGCAGTATTTTCAACTCCTTCTCCACTCGGACCCTGAACCATTCGGGGGCTAATGATGAAGCTATGTACCTAGGGTAGGGTCAAAGGCCTGACCTAGACACCCTCCACTAGGACATCACCCTAAGTCCAGAAGTATTCAAGGGACACCTTCATCCACTCGACCATCAACGTTCCACTCGGAAGACTCAGTGTCACTCGACCATGATGATGGTCACTCGATGATCAGAAGACCTAAAGCCACTCTGTATAGCAATGGTCGAACGTTTACTCTGTAGACTTAATGGTCATTAAGTCACTTTATTGCTGGCGTTACCAGAAACGCCCCACCTTTATGTACCTTAAACCCTGTGTAACTGAGGGCTGGAGGGGTCCGACGCACTCTATATAAGCCACCCCATCCTCTGGCATAAGGGTTCGCACCCCCTGTAACACACACACACACGCATAATCCAATCGACCGCCTCTGGGTACCGAGACGTAGGGCTATTACTTCCTCCGTGAAGGGCCTGAACTCGTAAAACTTTTGTGTACAACTTCTCCATAGCTAGGATCTTGCCTCTACGTACCTACCCCCATTCTACTGTCAGTCTTAGATCCAAGACACATGCCTCATGAGACGTCTTGGTGAAGACAACAAGCCCGACGACAGCCGGAGAGAGCGACCCCTGGATGGAGGAGAGGTTCGCCTGGTCCTGCCCCGTCCAAACACGGTGAGCCGGACTGTAGACTGGATCGTGCACGCTGTCCACCAACGGGGGGGGGGGAGGAGAGAGTCGTCGACGTAGCCAAGCAGGTAGTGGCTCCCAAGGAGCGGAAGAATCTGCGCACGCTAGAAGATGTAGTTGTCGGACGACAACTTGATGGTGATAAGGTGGCCGAAGTGAAATGACGGCGGCGGCGACGATCCCATCGAGGAGACGGCCTGGGGTGAGGGCACCATAGAGGCCGTCAGCATGACCGGGGACGCGGCCGGAGGAACCAAGGGCGCGGGGGCAGATGGCGCCGCAGCCGGGCCCAACGCCGACAGCCCCGCCATCAAGGCGGACTCAGGCGCCATCGGCGGTAGCGACAGGATAGCACCCGCAGGAGAAGAGGCAGACGACGCAGCAACGATGTGCACCACGAGCTCGTGCCCGAACGACGACAACGCTGGAGGAGTTGAGAAGAAGGAGCCTAGGCTCTGAGTCCCGAGCGGGGCCGGCAGGCGTCCAGCGGGAGGGATAGCAGCGCTGCGAGGGAGGCCAGCAGGAACCCCGTTGAGGGAGTCCTGGATTAGGGGGTATCCAGACAGCCGGATTATATCCTTTGTCCGGACTATTGGACTATGAAGATAGAAGATTGAAGACACCATCCCGTGTCCGGATGGGACTCTCCTTAGCGTGGAAGGCAAGCTTGGCAATACGGATATATAGATCTCCTTCCTTGTAACCGACTCTGTGTAACCCTAGCCCCCTCTGGTGTCTATATAAACCGGAGGGTTTAGTCCGTAGGACCAACAACAACAACAATCTTACCATAGGCTAGCTTCTAGGGTTTAGCCTCTTTGATCTCGTGGTAGATCAACTCTTGTAATACTCATATCATCAAGATCAATCAAGTAGGAGTAGGGTTTTACCTCCATCGAGAGGGCCGAACCTGGGTAAAAACATTGTGTCCCCCGTCTCCTGTTACCATCCGCCTAGACGCATAGTTTGGGACCCCCTACACGAGACCCGCCGGTTTTGACACCGACATTGGTGCTTTCATTGAGAGTTCCTCTGTGTCGTCATCGTTAGGCTGGATGGCTCCTTCAATCATCGATAGCGATGTAGTCCGGGGTGAGACTTTTCTCCTCGGACAAATCTTTGTATCCGGCCGCTCCGCACTACGGGCCAACTCGCTTGGCCATCTGGAGCAGATCGAGAGTTATGCCCCTGGCCACCAGGTCAGGTTTGGAAGCTTAAACTACACGGCCGATATCCGCGGAGACTTGATCTTCTATGGATTTGAGCCCCTGCCGAGTGCGCCGCACGGTCACGATGAGCATGATTTAGCTCTACCATCGGACAGTGTTCAGGAGACCGCACTGGCAACCGCTCCGACCCTCAATTCAAAGCCAATTGCGCCATCCATGGACGGGTGGATAGACCCCGCCATGGAGGCCGCATTCTCAGCGGCGATCAAGCCGAGTATCGACCTTACCCTTCACGGGAGCCGTGACGCCAAACTCCCGGATTCTTCCCCGGCCACGGACACTGAACCGCCTGCGCCCGTGCCTATCGAATCCAACTGGGCGCCGATCATGGAGTTCACCTCCGTGGATATCCTTCAGCACTCGCCCTTTGGCGACACACTGAACTCATTAAGGTCTCTCTCCTTGTCAGGAGAGTCCTGGCCGAACTACGGCCTGTCAGATCGGGATGCGGACAACGAAGAAATTCGCCGCCCACCCACCACCCACTTAGTAGCCACTGTTGACGATTTGACAGACATGCTCGCCTTCGACTCCGAAGACATCGACGGTATGGACGACGATGCAGGAAGATGAACAAGAGCCACTACCCACAGGGCACTGGACGCTCACTTCATCATATGATGTATACATGGTGGACACACCCAAAGAAAATGACGACAAGGAACGGAAGGACGGAGCGAAGGATCGTTCCCTCGAGAAGCAGTCAAAGCGGCGGCGTAAGCGCCGCTCCAAATCCCGCCTCGGCAGAAACAACGATCATATAGACCCAGCGATAGAGCAGGGTGAGCCAGCGGACGACAAACACGACATTGAACCACCGTCCGACCATGGCAACACGGAGAATCAAACCAAACAACCTGACTCCGACGAAGATAACAGTCCGGATGACATCACACCGGACAGGCACCCGGAGCAACAGAATACCCATCAAAGTATTGTTGCCAATGCGAGGAGTCTGAAAAAGCATAAGTAAAGGCTCAGGGCTGCACAAGACACACTCAGAATTAGATGGAGTGAAGTACTCAACACTGTAGCAAAGTACGGCGGTAGTCGCCACACAAAGAGCTACCTGAAGCGAAAGCTGCTACCTGAATTCGATGAGGAGGCCTTAGATCCCCCGCAATCAAAAAATAAAACATCCTTCCGGTCGGATAGACAACCTCATGGCTAACATAGAGCGGCAAACGACGCCGCACACAAGCTAGTACGCGATCCACGTGAGGGCTCGCATCAAAAGGACGGCGCAACCAGATCCATCTACGGGCCAAGCAAGTGCGCTCCAGCATGCAATGCAACACAACAAAAATCCGAACACCACGGTACACCCAAATACAGGGGTGCCGCACACCCCCTATGTTTCACCGATGAGGTGCTGAACCATGAATTTTCAAAGGGATTCAAATCCGTAAACATAGAGGCGTACGACGGAACGACAGACCCTGGGGTCTGGATTGAGGACTACATCCTCCATATCCACATGGCTCGAGGAGACGATCTCCACGCCATCAAGTACTTACCCCTCAAGCTCAAAGGGCCAGCTCGGCACTGGCTTAAAAGTCTCCCCGAAAACTCCATTGGAAGCTGGGAAGAGCTCGAAGGCTCTTTTCAGGCAAATTTTCAAGGGACCTATGTCCGACCACCGGATCCATACGATTTAAGTCATATAACTCAACAACCCAGAGAGTTAGCCCGAAAGCTTTGGAACATGTTTCTCACTAAAAAGAACCAAATAGTCGACTGTCCGGACGCCGAAGCCTTAGCAGCTTTCAAGCACATCGTTCGAGACGAATGGCTTGCCAGACACCTCGGCCAAGAAAAGCCGAGAACAATGGCAGCATTAACAAGCCTCATGACCCGCTTTTGCGCGGGCGAGGACAGCTGGTTAGCCCGATGCAGCACTAGCGACCCAAGTACATCCAAAGTCAGGGACGGAAACGGGAAGCCACGACGCAGCAAAAACAAGCGCCGGAATAAATAAGACAACCCGAAGAGCATGGCGGTAAACGCCGAATTCAGAAGCTCTCGGCCAGGTCAGCAAAAGCTGCCCTCCAAGGCAACTGAGACGAACTATCCAGCCTGAACAAGATTCTGGACAAACTATGTCAGATCCACAGCACCCCCGATAAACCTGCAAATCATACCCATAGAGAATGTTGGGTCTTCAAGCAACCCGGCAAACTCAATGCCGAACACAAGGGGCAGGATGCAGCAAGCAAAGACGAGGACGAGCCTCGCAAGCAAAGCACTGGGGAACAGAAGAAATTCCCACCAGAAGTCAAAACAGTAAATGTGTTACACGTGATGAAGGGGAGAAACAAAGAGGCACTCCTAGAGACACATGCCCCAGGGCCTATCACCGCGGAGTTCTGCCGCTGGTCGTCCAAACCGATCACCTTTGAGCATCGGGATTACTCGGCAAGTATCCGACATGCAGGATGGGCTGCCTTGGTGTTAGACCCGATAATTGACGGATAGCACTTCACATGAGTCCTGATGGACAACGGCAGTAGTTTAAACCTGATATATCAGGACACAGTCCGCAAAATGGGGATAGACCCAACAAAAATCAGCCATAGCAATACTACCTTTAAAGGAGTAACGCCAGGCCCAGAAGGCCATTGTACGGGCTCCCTGCTACTAGAGGTTATATTCGGCTTTCCCGATAACTTCCGTAGTGAAAAGTTAACCTTCCACATCGCTCCGTTCCAAAGTGGCTATCAAGCACTACTCGGACGCGAAGCTTTCGCTCTCTTTAACGCAATACCGCATTACGCTTCTCTCATGCTTAAGATGCCCGGTCCATGTGGCATCATCACAGTAAATGGAAATATTGAGCGCTCCTTGCGCGCGAAAGACCGTGCGGCTGGCTTGGCAGCCACACACTAGACGGCCTCGCCAACTAGAGCATATGACAGGTCGTTAAGACCACGGACACGGTTAGACGAGTCCTGTGTAGCTATATATAATTGATACATGTTTGATGGCTATACCCCTACAACAATACAAGGGGCTCAACGCGTGTGAACAAGTGACAATTAGGCTCAGCTTTACTCATCTCGAACTATACATGGTTTATTTAGTATAACCTACCTTTTGCATGACAACTTTTCAACTAAGTTCCTCTCTTTTTCAGATGACCATCGTGCTACACCCGTCCAGGATACGGCTGTAACACCCCGGATGTAACTTTCCCAATTTGTACTCCAACTCTTGCCGTTTCTGGCATTAAGTTAATTTATTTCCTCGAGTTCGGGTCTTTGTCTCCGTGTGTTGTTATCGTTGTCATGCATCTCATATCATGTCATCATGTGCATTGCATTTGCATACGTGTTTGTCTCATGCATTTGAGCATTTTCCCCGTTGTCCGTTTTGCATTCCGGCGCTTCGTTCTCCTCCGGTGGTCTTTTCTAGCTTTCTTTCGTGTGTGGGGATTAAACATTTCCGGATTGGACCGAGACTTGCCAAGCGGCCTTGGTTTACTACCGGTAGACCACCTGTCAAGTTTCGTATCATTTGGACTTTGTCTGATACTCCAACGGTTAACCGAGGGACCGAAAAGGCCTCGCGTGTGTTGCAGCCCAACACCCCTCCAATTTGGCCCAAAACCCACCTAAGCCTTCTCCATCATCTAGAGCGTTCGATCATGATCGCGTGGCCGAAAACCGCACCTCATTTGGATTCTCCTAGCTCCCTCTATGTCTATAAATAGGTCCTCTTTGAAAATCTCGGATCCCCCTCCCCGAAACCCTAAAAATCCACCTCGCGCCGCCGCCGGACACGTCCGTCCCGGGCGGACGGAATCGCGCCGCCGCGCCCAGCCAGTCGCAGGCCGCCACGTGGCCTCCCCGCGCCGCCTCCCATCGCCGGCCCGCGAGGCCCGGGGCCGGCCCGCTCCTCCTCCCGACCGGGCCGCGCCGGGGTGCCCCGCAGTGCCGCCTCTTCCTTAGCTCCAGCCGCTCGCCGCCGCCTCTACGCCGCTCGCCACCGCCGCGCCACTCCGCCGCCTCCACGCCGCTCCGCCGCCACTGCGCCGCCTTGCTGCTCGGCCGCGCCGCCTCGCCACCGATCCTCCCCGTCTCGCCAAGCCGCCGCGCCCGCCGCCCTCGTCGCTCCGGCGACCCGCGCCGGCCGGAATCCGCTCCGGTGGCCGCCTCCCCGACAAATCCGGCGCCGGTGAACAGTGCCCGGCGAGATCCAGATCCAGATCCGGTTGATTTTTTTCCGAAACCCTAGCTCAAGTGCCCATGTTCATAGCCCCGTAACTTTGCATCCGTAGCTCCGATTCATGCATATAGCATATCAAAATGTTCATCTCAGAGAGTACATCATTTCATTCCATTGCATCATTTTCATTGGAGTTCATCTTGATGCCCGAAATGCTGTTAGAAGAGGGCTACTTGAGTTAATTGTCAGATCTGCTACTCCATTTAGGATTTTGTCATTTTTGCCATGATTATTGTGTGCATGCTATGCCCTGATGCTCTACATGTGTTTTGTTAAGGGTTTTGTCATCTTTCCAGAGGTGCAACCCATGTATTTTTGTGATGTGTGGGGTGACTAGTGCAATCTTGCAAAGTGGTGCACTTGGTAATTCTGTTTTCACGGACTTAGCATTTCCACCAAGTCCTTGATCTGTTTATCTCATGATGTCATATGTTCATGTTGTTTCCTAGTGATCCGTGCCTCTTTTGAGGATGATCAGTAAGGATGTTTTGTTAATATTGTAGTGCTCTATCCATCCATGTCCTTGTTTGCAATTATGGAGCACCCCAGCTTGAGTCAATCGAGCTCTACTTTTACTACTTTGTGATCTGGGCAGATTGTCAACTTGTTTGCAATTTTGCCAATGATGTTGTGGTTGATCCGTGCATGTATGCTATTGTTCTTGCCATGTCTAGCTTGCATTTTGTGTGTTCTTAATGGATGTATGCTTAGATTTTCATGACTTGCCCTGTAGTGAGTGCATCGAGCTCGTAAACATGCCTACTTGAGTTATGTTTCAGCATGTGCCAGTTTTCACTAAGTCTGAAAACTGATTATATTTTTTGCCATGTTCACATGCTTGCAATTGTATTTTCTGATCCCTTCTGGCTCAAGGTCACTAAGGTACTTTTGTTAAGCTCTTTGAGTAGCTCCATGCCATGCTTTATTTTGCCATGTTCAGGTCCTGTAGCATGTAGTTTTGCTGCTCCGAGGAGTGCTACCTGATCTGAAATTCTAGACAGGTGTTAATTTCACTAAGTCCGAGATCTGTTTGTCATATGCAGTTTTGCCATGCTTGTTTGAACCTGTTAATGGATGAATTGGCCGTAGCTCAGTGCTAGACTTTTGTTAAGCATCTTGAATGCATCCCTGCCATGTATTTTGTTGTCATGTTTGGGTGTTGTAGCATGTTCATCTCATTGCATTTAGATGGCTACTTGCTGTAAATCGCAGACCGGTGCCATTCTTGAATCGCTTGCCATTTCCAAACCGTAACTCCGATTCCGGCGTTCTTTATATCGTTTTCAAGAGATTTCATCTCATCTTTCCAGTGGCACACTTGGATTTCCAAGTTGAGGCCAGGTTCATGCTTTTCCTGTCATATCTTGCATATGCATCCCGCATCGCATCCCGCATAGCATATCATCATTGCATCATATTGCTTGATCCTTGCACGTGGTTGATTGTATCCTTGTTGCTTGTTTGTCTTGTTTGGGTAGAGACGGGAGACGAGTTTGCTAACGAGGAGCCCGTTGAGTTTGCTTTCGAGGATCCAGTCAACTCTGACAACTGTGCAGGCAAGATGATCATACCCTCGAAATCACTACTATCTTTGCTATGCTAGTTTGCTCGCTCTTTTGCTATGCCAATGCTACGATGCCTACCACTTGCTTTCAAGCCTCCCAAATTGCCATGTCAAACCTCTAACCCACCATGTCCTAGCAAACCGTTGATTGGCTATGTTACTGCTTTGCTCAGCCCCTCTTATAGCGTTGCTAGTTGCAGGTGAAGATTGGAGGCTGTTCCTTGTTGGAACATTTATTTACTTGTTGGGATATCATTATATTGCTATGTTATCTTAATGCATCTATATACTTGGTAAAGGGTGGAAGGCTCGACCTCTCGCCTAGTGTTTTGTTCCACTCTTGCCGCCCTAGTTTCCGTCATATCGGTGTTATGTTCCCGGATTTTGCGTTCCTCACGCGGTTGGGTTATAATGGGAACCCCTTGATAGTTCGCCTTGATTAAAGCTTTTCCAGCAATGCCCAACCTTGGTTTTACCATTTGCCACCTAGCCTTTTCTTTCCCTTGGGTTCTGCAGACTCAAGGGTCATCTTATTTTAACCCCCCCCCCCCCCCCCGGGCCAGTGCTCCTCTGAGTGTTGGTCCCTCCGAGCGATGTCCGGGGCTACCAGGGGCAACTCCGGGCTGGCCTACCCGACGTTTGGCTCATCTGAGTGTGCCCTGAGAAAGAGATATGTGCAGCTCCTATCGGGATTTGTCGGCACATTCGGGCGGTGTTGCTGGATTTGTTTTAACCTGTCGAAGTGTCTTGAAGAACCGAGATACCGAGTCTGATCGGAACGTCTTGGGAGGAGGTCTATTCCTTCGTTGACCGTGAGAGCTTGTCATGGGCTAAGTTGGGAATCCCCTGCAGGGATTGAACTTTTGAAAGCCGTGCCCGCGGTTATGGGCAGATGGGAATTTGTTAATGTCCGATTGTAGATAACTTGAACCTTAACTTAATTAAAATGAATCAACTGAGTGTGTTACCATGATGGCCTCTTCTCGGCGGAGTCCGGGAAGTGGACACGGTGTTGGAGTAATGTTTGCGCAGGTTGTCCTCTAGTTTCTCGCTCGCGCTTCGCCTCCTCTTCTCGCTCTCTTTTGCAAATAAGTTAGCCACCATATTTGCTAGTCGCTTGCTGCAGCTCCACATATTTACCTTGCCTTACCTATAAGCTTAAATAGCCTTGATCGCGAGGGTGCGAGATTGCTGAGTCCCTGTGGCTCACAAATTACTATTACACCAGATGCAGGGCCTGATGATTCCGCTCCAGGAGACGCACTTGAGCTCAAGTGGGAGTTCGACGAGGACTCTCAATGTTACTATGTTTCCTTTCCTGATGATCAGTAGTGGTGCCTAGTTGGGGGTGATTGGGACTGTGTCGCATGTTGGGTTATCTTTTATTTTGGCGCCGTAGTCGGGCCATGAGTGTTTGGATGATGTAATGTTATTTATGTACTTGATTGACGTGGCGAGTGTAAGCCAACTATGTTATCTCCCCTTTTATTATCATATTACATGGGATGTTGTGAAGATTGCCTAACTTGCGATATATGCCTTCAATGCGATTATGTCTCTAAGTCGTGCCTTGACACGTGGGAGCTATAGTCGCATCGAGGGTGTCACAACGGCACGACGGAGACACAGACGCAGACGTGCAGCATGGACCCGTTCCAAGGATTCTTTTTATATTAAGACCCTGCGTAAACCTTTTTTACTGTCTCTTGTTGATACACATCCCCCGGATTCTCAGTACAACTGAGAAGGATGCTGACGTATTGGCATGTGGCCACGTTAGAATATTGCACGTACCTGGACACCAGGGGCTTATTACAAAGGGCACTGTTTAGCCCGATTTACATCATAAAGACCAAATACCTTAGGGAGTGTTCGGCGTCGCGAGTTTGGCCTTATATGCATCATCTCCGAATCATGTATTTGGTCAAATGTTGGGTTTGCCTGGCTCCTTTGTTTTGCTACCTTACGTTCCGCTCGCTAGGGAGGCACCAGGAGAACTACTGCGATTGTGCCCTGGTTCATCCGGACGAGCACCTCAGAAGAGAAAGCCGAAAACTGACTGTCATGATATAGCGTGAGACTGGTCAACCACTCGATGACCTAGCGGAATCTTCGGGATTCCTCTGCCTTAACAAAGGGCCGTTTCCCGGCCAGGCATGTACGCGCCACGAATTCGGATGAGTGCGGAGCCACCAGGGGCTATATAGTAGCCCCACTGTCAAACTCCTCTGGCTAAGTGAAAGTGTTAAAGCATTATAGTCCGATTGCCTAGTTCGTTGCGCTATCACCTCCTTAATGGACCAAGATGTTGGATCAAGTGTGAACATGCGTCTTCTGCGAGCACCCCCGCATTATATGCGTGGGGGCTGAAGCCGACGACTGCCATCTTTCAGGTTATATACATATATACATAAACGGCCGCACAGGAGGCATCATAGTACTTTCGGGCAAAAGTATAAACACAGCCTTGATAAACTCAATAAAACATTGTTTTTCAATGGGAATACATGTCATTAGAACATAATATTCTTCGAGCACTGCGCTTCTATCGAACGAGCGCCCTCAAGAACTTCTCGAAAGTAGTGCTTGGCAGGTACTCGGCTCTCGTCCGAATCTTGGGCTGCAATGGCGGTGGCCTCCATCTCCGCCCAGTATGTATTCACACGGGCAAGGGCCATCCGCGCACCCTCTACGCACGCCGGCCTCTTCATCGTGTTGATGTGCGGCACTGCACCAAGGAACTGTTGCACCAAACTAAAATAACTGTTCGGCTTTGGCCTTTCAGGCCACAGATGATCCACAACAGACTTCATGGCGAGTCCGGACAATCTATTCAGCTCGGCCCATTCGGCCAACCGATCAATCAATGGAAGCGGACGCTCTAGAACGTTAAATTGTGAACAGAACAGCTTTTCCACTTCGCGATCTTTTTGATCTCGGAAGTATTCGGCCGCATCGGCAGCACTCGCTGCTAAGTCCAGATATGCGTCCACAGAACTCCACAACCGGTCCAAAGGGGCGTACCGAGGATCTCCACTTCATCCGCAGCATAAAGGGCTTCCCAGCCGCGATATCTCCGGCTTGACGCAGCTCCTCCTTCATCGCTCTCATTGCAGAGCGGGTGTCTTTGGTCGCCATCGTGGCATTCTCCAGGTCTGTGCTCTTCGCTCGATCTTCCTTTTCAAGAAGCTCGTAACGGTCATCGGCGTTCTTCAATTCCACAGCCATCCTGGCTATTTCCTCCTTGCTTTGGCAGTGAGCAGCCTGTTCGGCTTTCAGCTCCTCGATTGCCTTTAGGGCAGCCGCATTGCTTTTCCTGGCTTGTTCTTTGGCTCGGGCATGTTTCGCCCGAAGGTTCTCCACGGCCGCAGCTTCATCTGCATTCACACACATGTTATAGATACTAGCATCATGCTCCTCTTCCCATGTGTCACCGGAGGAATCACATACCCTGTGCCTCGTCAAGCTGCTTGTTGACAAGTACGATGTCGGTGTTTGCCACGTCAAGCTGCTGCTTTAGGTCGGCAAACTCATCAGTCCGGCTGGCCACCGGACCCTCCGTCACCTGCATATTAAGGCGGCATGATTATCCCTGGGACTATGATCCTCTATGCGCTGTTGTCTTCGACAACACCCAGAGTCTCAGGAGCTACTATCTACACAGGGCACATCTAAAAATGTGTGGTACTGTCAAAAATGTACATCATTTCGCGTACCTCAAAACCCGTCAGTAGACTCATAAAGGCTTCATGCAACCCGCTTTCGGCAGACGAAATCCTTTCAATCACTGTACCCATCAACGTGCGGTGCTCTTCTGAGATAGCCGCTTGCTATAGCAGATCCCTCAGTATGTCCGACCGTACACCAGACGGTGCCGAACTCTTTCAATTGCCCTCTTCAAGAGCCGGATACTGAGGACTTCGGGTGGCCATAGTGTTACCTTCTGGCCTTGCCAGATCAGGAGAAACCCTCCGCGACGACACCTCGGGGTCGCCCACCTCATGAGGCGGTATGGCAGGGGGAGGCGTTTCTCTCTCCATCATCTCTGGAAGAAGATCCCCTGAAGACGAGCTCTGCTGAGAAGGGCTAAGATCCAAACTGCAAGATAAACGCTTCGGTTATTTTCCTCAAAAGTAAGGCGAGATATTTTCATTATTAAGTACCCTTTTACTTACAACTCGGTGGAGGGCTGATCCCCTTGAGGGCATAGTGCGGCCGGGGTATCCCCCAGGGCAGGACCCTTCGGTGAATATTTCTTCCCCCGTTTGGAGATCGTGGTCTCCGGGTACTCAGAGGCGTTCCTCTTCCTTCCCTGGGGAGAGGAAGTTTCAGTTCCTCCTCCCCGGTTAACCTCCTTCGCGGAGGCGCTAGCCTCCTTGTCCCCCCTTTATCTTCTCCTGAGGGCGCTTGATAAGGCGCGATCTCCAGCATCCTGGTTAGCACGGGATTTGGTGATGTCTCAGGGAGGGGGGCAGACACCTGATCAACTTTGCCTTCGCTATCCAATCCTAGTCAAAGAGCGGTTTTTTTAGGGCAACGTTGCGATAAACAAACGGAGAGTGTGTTCGGATGCGGGGCTAGTTACTTGGGTATCCGGGCGATTGCAGCTCAGACCTGCATCCTCAGTGATGTCCGGACACATTATTTGTGGTCCGAAGAACAATTTGTACATCTCCTCGGGCGTCATGCCAAGGAAGTGTTGAATAGCTCGTGGTCCTTCCAGGTTGAATTCCCACATGCGAAGGGGCCGACGTTTGGAAGGCTCGACTCGACGAACTAGCATAACTTGCACTACCATAACCAGACTGAAATCTCTCTCAAAGAGATCTCAGATACGACTTTGCAGTATTGGCACATCCTTGGCTGGACCCCAGCTCAGCCCCCTACTGATCCATGACGTCAGTTGTGGTGTGGGGCCTGAGCGAAAGGTGGGGGCAGCTACCCACTTGGCACTTCGAGGAGTTGTGATGTAGAACCACTCCCGCTGCCACAATCCGAACACCTCTGGGAAGCTACCCTCAGGCCATGGAGCGTCAGCAATTTTGCTTATTAAAGCGCCTCCGCACACTACATGCTGCCCCTCAATCATCTTCGGCTTCACATTGAAGGTCTTGAGCCACAGGCCGAAGTAAGGGGTAATGTGGAGGAAGGCCTCACATACGACAATAAATGATGAAATGAGAAGAAGGGAATCTGGGGCCATATCATGAAAATCTAGCCCATAATAGAACATAAGACCCCTAACAAAGGGATCTAGAGCGAGGCCTAGTCCTCGGAGGAAGTGCGAGACGAACACGACGCTCTCGTTGGGTTCGGGAGCAGGGACGACCTGCCCTCAGGCGGGCAGCCGATGCAAAATTTCGGCGGTCAGATATCTGGCCTCTCTCAACCTCTTGATGTCCTCCTCCGCAACGGAGGAAGGCATCCACCGACCTTGAAGGTTGGATCCGGACATAGTTGAAGGTCCGAGGCACCTAACCTGAGTTTTGGGTGTTAGAACTCGAGGCGGGGGAAGGATTTGATTGAGCACGAGAGGGAAAAAAGAAAAAAACCTTGTCCCCTTTATAAATAGGGTGAATATCAAGCGTCCTCCTCGTGGCCGTTTGGGACTTGCCTAAGATCTAGGAGTCCTACCAATAGGCACGGTTGGGTTACCCACGTCCGTATTGATGAGAATCCAGTAATAAAGGGGACACGATCTCTGCTTCGACAAGACGTGCCAAGGAAACCGCCTCGCGAAACACGCTGAGATTGGTTATGAAAAATGATTCGAATAAAGACCTGGCTGTGGTGTGATGTCACACTACGGGGTACGTCAGCAGATTAGATTTATGGAAATATTAGTCTCTCTACGGTGGTATGTGGAACTTGTTTTGCAGAGCCGGACATGATCCTCGTGTTCAAAATCTTCTATGAAGTATTCGGAGGAGGAACCTGCCTTGCAATGCCGAAGACAATTTGCGCCGGACTCATCGTCATTGAAGCCTGGTTCAGGGGCTACTGAGGGAGTCCTGGATTAGGGGATATTCGGACAACCGGATTATATCCTTTGGCCGGACTATTGGACTATGAAGATACAAGATTGAAGACTTCGTCCCGTGTCTGGATGGGACTCTCCTTGGCGTGGAAGGCAAGCTTGGCAATACGGATATATAGTTCTCCTTCCTAGTAACCGACTCTGTGTAACCCTAGCCCCCTCCGGTGTCTATATAAACTGGAGGGTTTAGTCCGTAGGACCAACAACAACAACACCAATCATACCATAGGCTAGCTTCTAGGGTTTAGCCTCTTCGATCTTGTGGTAGATCAACTCTTGTAATACTCATATCATCAAGATCAATCAAGTAGGAGTAGGGTTTTACCTCCATCGAGAGGGCCCGAACCTGGGTAAAAACATCGCGTCCCCCGTCTCCTGTTACCATCCGCCTAGACGCACAGTTTGGGACCCCCTACCCGAGATCCGCCGGTTTTGACACCGACACCCGCGGTGGTGGAACCAGACGCGGTGGCGCTCGACATGGCGGCGGCGGGATCGAGAGCGGTAGCGATGAAGATGGGGGCGGCGGCGGTGCGGGTATTAGGGCTTAGCGGAAGCGACCGTAGCCTAGCGTGATGTAAAATCAGTACTGGGCGAGACTGGCCCAGGCGTGCATGGGCACGGGTACCGAGGCCATGCAAGGATGCCATAGGGTCATCGTGCACGACTGGTGGTGCCGACGAGGACGGCGATGGCGATGAAGGAGGCGATGGCGCCACTAAAATTTCCAAATGAGCCCCACGTCCAGTGCCTGCACCATGGTTTACGACTAGCGAAACTGGGTGAGGGCGACGGATATGTCCCAGTGCTAGGCGCATGTATCAAGCTGCTATGCGCATTCCTCATTGGAGAGAGGCCATGGAGCAAGAGTATCAAGCTCTTATTCGCAATAAGACATGGACTCTTGTTCCTCCACCGTCACGGGCGAATGTCATTGATTCTAAGTGGATTTTCAATGTGAAGAAGCATTCTAATGGGTCCATTGAGTGCTACAAAGCTCGTCTTGTTTCTTGTGGGTTTCGACAGTGCTATTGTCTTGACTATGAAGACACCTTCAGTCCAGTGGTCAAGCCTAGTACCATCAAGCTACTTCTCTCTCTTGTCGTTACTCGAGGTTGGTTTCTTTGTCAGTTCGATGTACAAAATGCCTTTCTCCATGGTGTGTTGGAGGAAGAGGTTTATATGCGCCAGCCTCCGGGTTTTTCTGATCCAGATCGTCCTCATCATCTCTGTCGCCTGTCCAAGGCGCTGTATGGTCTGAAGAAAGCTCCTCGTGCTTGGCATGCTCATCTTGGCATGGCTCTCTGTGCTCATGGTTTTGCATCGTCGACTGCTGACTCCCCACTGTTTCTTCTATAGAGGCCGGAGGTTACTATGTACTTGTTGGTCTATGTGGATGATATTATTCTTGTCAGCTCCTCTCAGCCAGCTACTACAGCTCTTGTTCGCTTGCTTGGTACTGATTTTGCGGTCAAGGATCTTGGGAAGTGTAAGTGCATCTAGTGCCACCCCTAGTTGGTTTTGGAGTATTGACGACAAACCTAGTTGAGGGACTAATGTGTTTGTGAGAATTGCAGGATAACACAGGTAGAAGTCCCTCATTGATTCGGTTTTCCTACCAGAGATGACCCCTAAAAATGTATGAAGACATTGAAGTCAAAGGTGGTATATGAAGATATTCACATTGAAGACTATGACAAGAGAAGACACCACATGAAGCCTATGGAGCTCGAAGACTTAGATCTTTCGTAGTTCTCTTTCTTCTGTATTGAGTCATAGGAACCACCGTACTGTTAAGTGGGGTCCAAGAGAACCAGTCAGAATGACTGAAGTGATGCCTAACCAAAACCTATGTCTTCGAGTGAAGACTATGAGAGCGAATCTTGTCCAGAGTCGGACAAGTCAGCTTTGCTTGCAGCCCAAGTAAAGTTGTCGTGTGAGTTTGAAATCTGACCGTTGGAACACGTGTCAGTTCCTTAGTGACCCAGGGTCATTTCGGACAAATCAGGTCGGGTTGCCAAGTGGCTATAAATAGCCCACCCCCTACAACCATAAACGGTTGGCTGCTCAGATTCAGAGTACGGCTTTTGTCGTTTGAGAGCAACCCACCTCGAAGCCTTTGAGAGAGAATTCCTTGCGAGGATAAAGCCCTAACCACCCAGAGCCAAAGAGAATTAGGCATCACTTAAGTCTTCTTGTCTGTGTGATCTGAAGACTTATTACACTTGAGGACTGTGCATCCTCCAGCCGGTTAGGCGTCGCGTTCTGAGCATCCAAGAGACATTGTGGATTGCCGGTGAACGAAGTCTGTGAAGGTTTGGGAGTCTACCTTGAAGACTTACCAGAGTGATTGGGCGAGGTCTGTGTGACCTTAGCTCAAGGGGAATACGGTGAGGACTGGGTCCTGAGCTGCGTGTTCAGGACTGGGTGTCCGGGACTGTGTGTCCTAAGGTTTAAATACCTAGCCGCCCTAACCAGACATACAGTTGTCACAACAACTGGAACTGGTCCAACAAATCATTGTCTTCAGCGAGTCACTGGTTTCATCTTCCCTTCCCTTTACTTACTGTTACTCCTTGTGAAGTCATTGTATGTTCGCACTATCTTTTGTCTTCACTGAGTGACTGCGTGTTCTGTGTGGCTTCACAATATCTTCCTACCTGATCCTTACTACATTGCTGCTATTAGTCATTGTGCTTTCACTCTATTGAATACTTGACTATGGCTTGCCTAGTGTAGTCTACCTTCCGCTGCAGGGTAATAGGTTTATTTCTATCGTTTGTCTTCATAACTTCCACGTTTTGAAGACTTTCATAAAAATCGCCTATTCACCCCCCCTCTAGTCGATATAACGCACTTTCAATTGGTATCAGAGCAAGGTGCTCCCTTGTTCTGTGTGATTCGGTTTAACCACCTGGAGTTTTAGCTATGTCGACTGCAGGGATAATTAAAGTCTCCGCTGCGTGCCCCGTCTTCGATGGAACTGAATATCCCTACTGGAAGAATAAGATGCGCATGCATCTTGAAGCCATTGATGTCGACCTATGGTATGTCGTCGAGAACGGCGTTCCCAAGGCTGGAGAAGGTGTCACTGCTGCTGATGTCAAGAAGTTCGTTCAACTGGACTCTACTGCCAAGAATATCATCTGTGGTCATCTGACCAAAGGACAGTATGGCCGTGTGAGTGCTTTGGAAACATCTAAGCTGGTCTGGGACTGGCTCTCCAAGGTCAATGAAGGCGTCTCAACCCAGAGAGATCAGAGAATCAGTGTCCTTCGCAACCTCTTCAACCGCTTCAAGCGAAATGACAATGAGAATGTCCAGCTCACATTTGACCGACTCACTGACATCACAAATGAGCTTCAAGCCCTCGGCGCTACTGAGATCACCAAACATGAAGTCGTCAAGACACTACTGAGATCACTTGATAGTTCGTTTGACACCCTAGCCCTGATGATTCAAGAACGTCCTGATTTCAAGACACTCGATCCGTCTGACATACTTGAGAGGCTCAACACACATGAGTTTCAGCTTTCTGAGAAAAGAGATATCTACGGTCCAAACTATGGGCGAACTCGTGCCTTGAAGGCAAAAGCTGTCTCCTCATCTGAAGAAGAATCTGACAGCAGTTCGGATGATCCTGAAGACATTGGAAGGGAACTTGCTATGCTTGTGAAGAAGTTCCAAAAATTCACCAAGAAGAAAGGTTTCAGAAAGTCTTCCCGATCAAGCTCAAGGAATGATGAAGCTTCTGCTCACGACTACAAGAAGAAAACATGTCACAAGTGCAAGAAACCTGGCCACTTCATCTCTGAGTGTCCACAGTGGGACAATGAGAACAAAAAGAAGAAGAAGAGCAAGGAATATGACTCTGACGACAAGAAGAAGAAGAAATACTCAAAGTCTTCTTCCAAGTCTTCCTCAAAGTCTTCATCACACAAGAAGAGCTCATCTGGCAAGGCACGTGCGTTTGTTGGCAAGGAAATGGATTCAGAGGAGGAGTCCGCTTCTGAGGAGGCGGAGGTGGAGTCTGAGGAGGAGTCCGATTCAGGCGTCGCAAGTCTGGCTACAGCATACGTTGCCAAGTCCATCTTCAACACTGAAGACAATGACTTCATCACCGACACCGATGCAAATGACAAGGACTACTCCGCTTCTACCTACTGCTTCATGGCACGCGGTGCCAAGGTAAACACACGCACTACTCACTATCAAACATCTAGTGACGATGACTCTGATTGTGGTTCAAAACCCAGCTACAAAACACTTGCTAAAATTGCAACTGAACAACAGAAAGCTATGGAACATATTCAAAAACTGTTAGACAGAAGCGATGATCTGTTAGGTGCTGAAATGACTCGATCTGAATCCTTAATTGAAGACATAAAAAATCTTCACGTTAAGTATCAGGAACTTGAAAGTCGTCATGAAACTCTCTCAACAACTCATGAAAAGCTTTCCTATGATTATCTTCAAAGGAAGCAAGATCTTGAGAAATTGAGAGCGGCTCATGAAGATCTTCAAAAGGAAAATGAGTCACTTCGCGCCAAACAGATCAGTTCCGCTCAGGAAGGATTTGAACCACCATGTCTTAAATGCATTGAGCGTGATAATGCTACTTCTGTTGCTGAATGTTCTACTGCTACTACTGTTGCAATATCTTCAACTGTTGATGTGGTAACTAACCCCTCTGCTGAGGATACCACTGCTATTGCTGATGAGAATGCTAGGTTGAAGACATTGCTTGAAACAGGGATGTACAAAAGTCTTAAAGGGCATCAGACACTATGTGATGTCCTCAAAAAGCAGATTCTGAACCGAAACCCGAGGAAAGAGGGTGTTGGGTTCGTAAGGAAAATGAATGCTGATGGCTCTTACTGGAAACCTGAGCAGTACCCCAAAACCACGTGGGTTGCTGCAAAGGAACCTTCAGCAGATCCATCCAATCTATCTGGCTTCACTTGTGCTAACCCCATTATCATTGATGAATCCCTTGATGCAAACTATAAACTGTTTAAGAATCAGAATGGTGAAGTGTTTGCCAGGTACATTGGTACTAACTGCAGGAATGGACCGCCTATGAAGAAGATCTGGGTTCCGAAAAGGTGTCTGGAGAATCTTCCTGTGAATGTCATCATGACACCTCACGTGAAGAAGACAAACCTCAGACCAAAGGCTTCATACGGTCCAAAGGCTTCATACAGACAGAGGACTCACCTGAGTCGCACTAACGCAAATGTTTTGCAGGGAAACCATACTCAGGCATATGAATATGAGAGCGGTTCATCAAACCGCCATGTTCATAAGACCAAGAACTATTCTGCTTATTCTTATGAGTACTATTGTCCGCCTGCAAGACTGTTTGCTAGGGCTCCAAAGCCAAAGTTCTTAGATGCTGCACTTAGACTTATTGCTTCTAAGCCACCCTTGAAGATGTGGGTGGCTAAGAAAGCTTAACTCTCTTTTGTAGGGAAAGGTCTCCAGCAGAAAACCAAAATCGTCTGACGCTATTGCTGGGGACCTTAAACATCTTGTAGGGCGCAAGATCAAATGCCCGAATGGTCTTACTATGTACTTCGTTCCTGAATAGCTTGCTACTCTCCCTATTAGTCCTAATCTAGATCTAAGCTTTCATAACCCACTGGTTCATCAAATGTTTTTGCTTCACAATGCTCTTGGTGAAGCCTATCCCCCTAACTGCACTGTAGGGTACGACACCAGCGTCTTCAGAATGGATTATTGATAGTGGGTGTACAAATCACATGACTGGCAAAAGAAGTCTTCTTATGGACTCAACCTTACGTCCATCCGACAAGAGCCACATCACATTTGCTGACACTGGTAAAAGTAAGGTATTGGCTCTAGGTAGAGTTGCAATCTCAAGGGATCAACACATGGATAAAGTCATGCTTGTTGAATCCCTTGGCTTCAACTTAATGTCTGTCTCAATGCTTTGCGATTTAAACATGGTCGTAATATTTGGAAAATATCGTTGCCTTGTTCTAATGGAATCTGACAAGTCTCTAGTATTTGAAGGGTATCGAAAGGATGATTTGTACGTGGTAGATTTCTCAGCAGGACCACAGCTTGCCGTATGTCTTCTAGCAAAAGCTTCAGAATGCTGGCTCTGGCATCGGAGGCTTGGGCATGCTGGCATGAGGAACCTCCACACCCTGGCAAAGAAGAAGCATGTCATAGGCATCGAGGGCGTCAAGTTCAAGAAAGATCACTTATGCGGTGCCTGTGAGGCAGGAAAGATGACGAGGGCCAAACATCCCTCGAAGACAATCATGACCACTACTCGACCCTTCGAACTGCTTCACAGGGATCTTTTCGGTCCCACTCATTACTCAACTCTTACTACTACTGCTTGTCTCTATGGCTTTGTCATTGTTGATGATTATTCTAGATATACTTGGGTGCACATAATCCTTTACAAGACTGAAGTGCAGGATGTCTTCAGACGCTTCGCCAATCGAGCAATGAACAACTATGGCGCCAAGATAAAGCACATCAGAAGTGACAATGGCACTGAATTCAAGAACACTGGCCTTGATACATATCTTGATACCTTGGGCATCACACATGAATTCTCGGCTCCGTACACGCCACAGCAGAATGGCGTCGTCGAACGCAAGAACAAAACACTCATTGAGATGGCCAGAACGATGCTAGATGAATACAAGACTCCAAGAAAATTCTGGCCTGAAGCCATTGACACTGCATGCCATACAATCAATCGTGTTTATCTTCACAAGCTTCCGAACAAGACATCTTATGAACTCCTTACTGGCAAGAAGCCAAATGTCAGTTATTTCAGAGTATTTGGCGCTAGGTGCTGGATCAAGGACCCACATCACACCTCAAAGTTTGCACCAAAAGCACATGAGGGTTTTATGCTTGGATATGGAAAGGATTCGCACTCCTACAGAGTCTTCAATCTCTTTCATTACAAAGTGATTGAAACAGTGGATGTGCGGTTCGATGAGACCAACGGTTCACAAAGAGAGCAACTGCCAAATGTGCTAGATGAAGTTCCATCTAGTGACTCAATCAAGCTAATGGGAACTAGAGAAATTATACCTTCTGAAGCTCATCCTAAAGAAGAACTTATCATCTCAGCACCTGATCAACATGAAGACAATGCTCAGCCTGAAGACATTCCTTCTAACAACGATAATGATCAGCAAGAGCAAAATCTTCGCCCTGTACATCCTCGCATTGCCAATGAAGTGCAGATTGAAAGAATAATTGATAGCATCAATGCACCCGGTCCACTCACTCGTTCAAGGGCAACTCAGCTAGCAAATTTCTATGGGCACTTCACATTCGTCTCAATAACAGAATCCAAGAAAGTTGAAGAAGCTTTCATGGAACCTGAATGGATTCAAGCTATGCAAGAAGAGCTTCAACAATTTGAGCTGAATAATGTATGGGAACTGGTTAAGCGTCCTGATCCACGGAAGCACAATATAATAGGCACCAAATGGATATACCGCAATAAGCAAGATGAGCATGGTCAAGTCATCAGAAACAAAGCTCGTCTCGTTGCTCAAGGATATACTCAAGTGGAAGGCATTGACTTCGATGAAACATTTGCTCTTGTGGCTAGACTTGAAGCCATATGCATACTGTTGGCCTATGCCAATCACCATAACATACTTCTATATCAAATGGATGTGAAGAGTGCTTTTCTCAATGGCAAGATTGAAGAAGAAGTGTATGTTGCACAACCGCCTGGCTTTGAAGATCCAAAACATCCTGACATGGTATATGATAGAGGCGAGGGTGTCCCGATCTTTCGATGAGATGATAACTATCGATTTGGTGGAGACGACTTGGACGATCCGACTTACAAACGTGCACGACGTTGCGCCTTAGCAATCGCTAAACCAACTCCGAGAGGTTACTGACGATGCTGGAAGCACGGTCAGCCTGACCACGAAGGTCTATTCCTGCAAGCAATCGAAGAACGAGCAAGAATATGATAAAGCAATCTGAATATTGCGAATATATATGAAGTATTGATAATGGTGGGGATCCGTAAGCGGTCTTGGTCTGGTCGTTGGACACAAACGAAGTACACGAAGTTGCAATGGCTAACTTTTAACTAAACAAATCCCAAGGAAAAGCTACTAGATGGATCTACTTATATAGGAGCAAGGGGTGGCGGCCAAGGAGGTGGGAGGACGTCCCAAGGCAGCCTAAAACTAAATCTAGGTCGTACAAGGCCAATGGGCCCAAGTGGAGGTGATGTAACACCTTTGGACTTGTAGTTTGACTCGGATTCTGCTGCAGCATCAGATTGTTTCGTCCACAACTCAACGCTCCGGACGAATTTGAAGGTGATTCCAATTGGGTTGGAAAGTGCACGAAATCTAGTTTCCAACAAAAAAAGAATCACCCAATTCGGAGTCCGTATGAAAAACTTGTGTGCGTTTTGAGTCAGGTATGTCTGTGCAGTCCGAATCTGAATCCAGAACGTGAGAGACTTGGACTCTATCTTCTCTTGAGCCAAAAGTGACGTGAGAGAACTTTTTGGACAGCAAATAAACATCTCTTTCTTCCTTATCTTCATATGTGGATTGTACAAATGTCCCATACACCTGCAATTAGACAAAACACAAAAGTGTGTGAAGTATTTTTGTTCTGGATAACATAAATAGATTATTGAATAGTTTGCACTAGAAATCACCTGACAAATATGCATATATGCAATATTTTTGGTCATATCCAAGGTAGTCATGTCCTCATCATCCTCCCCTTCTTGAAAATAAAGCCGTCCTCGGCGTTGCTTAATCTGAAATGTGGCTAACAAAAGAGACAAGGTGTACATATTGTATATGTATATGTCATCCATTTTTACTTCCCTTGATTTTTGCATATATGACACATGAATAGATGAGTAACTTGCATAGTTCATAAAATCTAAAGCCAACAAATTAGCACAAGAAGTAGAAGGCATGAAAATATTGCAACTCAGTTTGCACATATAAGTGAAGCTCTTATTCATTTCAAAAGATTGACAATGTTCATCATTAAACCATCCCAACAATGGTGAATAAACCTTACTTGCATCAAATTTACATGCTACAACATGCTTAAATAAGCAAACATGCAATAAGTCATTCAACACAGAATCATAACCAAGATTAGAGGTCATATCAAAATGATTAAACATTGGTTCTTTTGCATCAATAGTTAATTCAATGGGTGCACTCAAAATTGTTGGTATTTCAGTTGTTTGATCACATGGCAAAGTCAAATTATCAACGTAGTCCTCTAAAATAGGTGGTGTGATCAAAGTAGTGGGTAGCTCATCAGATGGTGCATTCAAATTGACAAGGCATTCATCATTCTCATGTAGAGATGGAAGATCAGTACCTTTGTCATTACCTCTTATGATCAACTCAGATGATGTAGCCACTCTCGAGGGCGATGTGTCACATGGTGGAGGTGATGTAGTCCTGACAACAACGGATGTGGTTGTCATAGTATGCCTAGTAGTTGAAGGAACAATCATATCAACTCTTGGAATGTGCACCGTGCGCTTGTTCTCCTCGTGGCCAACACGTCGTTTTATTTCCTGTTCAGCTTTGCAAGCAAGATGAAACAAATGGTCCATAGGATAACACTCTTCATGAATTAGTATCTTTTGAATATCATGGTTTAATCCTCCCCAAAATCTATCCATAAAATCATCTTCACTTTCTTCTAAAGAGGAATGCAACAAGGTAGTTTGTAAATCATCATAATATTTTGTTACAGTTTCACTACCTTGTTTTAAGTGTTGCAACTTCTTAATCATGTCACGAGTATAATAAGCAGGGACGAAAGTATGTCGCATGGCAAGTTTCAAATCATCCCAAGTAGTAGGTATATAATCAGGGTGTAACCGACAATATTCACTCCACCAAACCAAAGCATAACCAGTGAAAGAACCAACCGCAACCTTAACCTTTTTATGTTCATCGAAATTATGGGAAGCAAATATATTTTTTATGTCGAACTCCCATTCAATATATAAAGCAGGTTTAAAACGGCCATTAAATGGTGGTATAGATACATTAACCTGATCATGTGCATTTGGATGTTTGTGCACCTCTCGTGACGATTGTGGTATTTGCAAAGGTGGTGGCACGTCTCCCGCGATCGACAAAGCCCATGAATTGACTCTGGATCCTGTCATGATTAGTAGAACAAGAAACAAAACCCAAAAATAATGTTCCTATAACTACTAGGATGTGGTGGTAAAACGCTCACAGTAAAGCAAATATCAATGTCTTACAAGTTCTTACCATGCAGCAGGCGGTGATCGGCAACCAGCGGTGTCAAGTAACTCCGAATATTGAGTAAAGCGATTGCCAGGGGAGCGTACGTATACACGGTGTAGAAATATGTGGAGCTGGGTTGGCTATATATGGTAGCAAAAGATTAGCAATAATCAATTCAAAGATGCAATGTTGAATAAACGCTCAACGACGGTACTGTGCTGGTCCTAGGCTAGACCAGACTAGAGACGCGAGCCTAGAACACTAATGAGGTCACGGCGTAGCACAACTAGCATCAATGAAGGATACTAAGTAGCTCTTGACAGCAAGATATAAGTGAAGATCACAACGGCAGTGAAGATAATGATGAAAAACAACTGCCAAGCAGGATATACAACAACTCTCTCTCCAACTTTCCTCTTGAAAAGTTTGAGACAATTTTCTGATAAATTCTTTCAAAGAATGCTACTAACTCAAGCTTTCCAATGCAAAAAGAATCACTCAATTCCGAGTTGATATGAGGAGTCAAAGAATTCTAAAACTGGCCTGAAAAATTGGAACCAGTTGTGTTCACGAACTTCGGAGGGCAAAAAGACCTATTTAGAAGCCGATTTTGAGGTGTCAAATATTGAACTAGCTTCTGCAATTATTTAGATACGGCTCGTCGCTATCTTCAATTTGAGTACTCACGGAGCCAAAACTGACTTCGTATGAGGAAGATACACCTGTTTTACTGAACAGTGCGCAAAACAGATTCCAATCCGAATTCAGGTACGAGATTGATTCTAGATAGATCCAATTTTTTTTCTTCTCTCTTTTTTTTTCACGCCTTTTCTTTCTTTTTCTTCTCCCTCTTTTTCTTTTTTTTTCTTTCCTTTTTTCTCTCTCTTTTTTTTATCTTCTTTTTCTCCCTCTTTCCAAGACAAACTAGATAAGATGCAGATTTGATCAGGCGAAGATGTGAGTGACCTCAAGTATAATTATGACAATAAACAGTGCGTAACACATGGTGGAAATTGGTGGATGGGATGGTGGACAGCGGATGGGATAATGATGCAGCGGCTGCGTGACTAATGTGAACAGAACTCGAAACTCTAAAGGAACTAGACACTAAGACCAGCAACTCGACACGACGATGCAACCGATAATTCAACTATGCAAGCAATGAAAAGAAAATTGCAAAGGCTCAGACTGGCTTGGACCAAGGATGAATAGATCTAACTCTTTTTTTGTGGCTTTTTCATGGACAATAGGTAAGAAAATAAATCTAATCTAGGAAAACTGGAAATTCTCACCGAGCAACCTGGCTCTGATACCACTTGATAGAGGCGAGGGTGTCCCGATCTTTCGATGAGATGATAACTATCGATTTGGTGGAGACGACTTGGACGATCCGACTTACAAACGTGCACGACGTTGCGCCTTAGCAATCGCTAAACCAACTCCGAGAGGTTACTGACGATGCTGGAAGCACGGTCAGCCTGACCACGAAGGTCTATTCCTGCAAGCAATCGAAGAACGAGCAAGAATATGATAAAGCAATCTGAATATTGCGAATATATATGAAGTATTGATAATGGTGGGGATCCGTAAGCGGTCTTGGTCTGGTCGTTGGACACAAACGAAGTACACGAAGTTGCAATGGCTAACTTTTAACTAAACAAATCCCAAGGAAAAGCTACTAAATGGATCTACTTATATAGGAGCAAGGGGTGGCGGCCAAGGAGGTGGGAGGACGTCCCAAGGCAGCCTAAAACTAAATCTAGGTCGTACAAGGCCAATGGGCCCAAGTGGAGGTGATGTAACACCTTTGGACTTGTAGTTTGACTCGGATTCTGCTGCAGCATCAGATTGTTTCGTCCACAACTCAACGCTCCGGACGAATTTGAAGGTGATTCCAATTGGGTTGGAAAGTGCACGAAATCTAGTTTCCAACAAAAAAAGAATCACCCAATTCGGAGTCCGTATGAAAAACTTGTGTGCGTTTTGAGTCAGGTATGTCTGTGTAGTCCGAATCTGAATCCAGAACGTGAGAGACTTGGACTCTATCTTCTCTTGAGCCAAAAGTGACGTGAGAGAACTTTTTGGACAGCAAATAAACATCTCTTTCTTCCTTATCTTCATATGTGGATTGTACAAATGTCCCATACACCTGCAATTAGACAAAACACAAAAGTGTGTGAAGTATTTTTGTTCTGGATAACATAAATAGATTATTGAATAGTTTGCACTAGAAATCACCTGACAAATATGCATATATGCAATATTTTTGGTCATATCCAAGGTAGTCATGTCCTTATCAGTATACAAGCTCAACAAGGCACTGTATGGCCTCAAACAAGCCCCTCGGGCCTGGTATGACACACTCAAATACTTCCTGAAGAGCAAAGGCTTCATACCTGGTTCCCTATACCCCACTCTCTTCACGAAGACATATGATGGTGAACTGTTTGTGTGCCAAATATATGTGGATGCCATTATCTTCGGCTGCACCAATCAGAAGTACAGTGAAGAGTTTGGATATATGATGCAAGAGCAATATCAGATGTCCATGATGGGAGAGCTGAAGTTCTTCCTCGGTCTTCAAATACGACAACAATGCAATGGCATCTTCATATCTCAAGAGAAGTATCTCAAAGATTGCCTGAAGAAGTTTGGTATGCAAGACTGCAAAGGCTTCATGACACCAATGCCAGCCAAACATCATCTGGGTCCCGACGACAATGGTAAAGAGTTCGATCAAAAGGTATACCGCTCCATGATTGGTTCTTTACTTTATCTATGTGCATCTAGGCCAGATATTATGCTTAGTGTTTGCATGTGTGCTCGATTTCAAGCGGCACCAAAGGAGTCGCATCACTTAGCTGTGAAGCGAATTCTTCGATATTTGGCTCACACCCCAACTCTAGGATTATGGTATCCAAAGGGCTCAAAGTTTGATCTGGTTGGATTCTCGGATGCTGATTATGCTGGTGACAAAGTTGATCGCAAGTCTACATGAGGCACATGTCACTTTCTCGGACGATCACTTGTATGTTGGTCTTCAAAGAAGCAGAACTATGTATCTCTCTCCACTGCTGAATCTGAATACATTGCTGCTGGATCTTGCTGCGCTCAGCTTCTGTGGATGAAGCAAACGCTCAAAGACTATGGCATTCATCTGAAGCAAGTGCCACTCTACTGCGACAACGAAAGCGCCATCAAGATTGCCAACAACCCAGTTCAGCACTCGAAGACAAAGCACATTGAAATTCATCATCACTTTCTCAGAGATCATGTTGTGAAGGAAGATATTGATATCATACACGTCAACACTGAAGAGCAATTGGCAGATATCTTCACCAAGCCCTTGGATGAGAAGAGATTTTGCAAGTTACGGTGTGAGCTAAATATCCTGGAATCCTCAAATGTCCTGTGATCAGGCACACATCCTAACCCTTATGCATATTGATGACTTAGATGTGCAACACATGAAGTAAAGTATATCCTCAATCAATGAAGACATACATTCTAAGTGTGAATACATTAATGTGGAATTTGACTTCGGAGCGCCACGATAATTGTGCGCCGTGTCTGGGTCTAATACTTCCTATATGGTGGGTAATGCCACCACCAAATGCTCTATTTTGAAGTGTTTCACTCATGGCGTTACATTTGCTATGTCTTCACATTTGGTTTGGCTTCAATCTCAACATATCTTCATGATTATCTTCACTATGTTGATTATATATATATATATATATATATATATATATATATATATATATATATATATATATATATATATATACTAGTATTCTGTCCTCTACAGCATTCACTTATAGCTATGTCTTCTTGTTGAATCTTTTGAACTAAGTGAATGTGATCGGACCCTAACCTCTCAATGCTTTCTATCTCAAATTCTATCTCTCCAAATCATATGCATTCTATTGAAACTGTCGAATGTCTTCTCTGAGTTCCTGTCAGCAGAAGATACAGAGACAACCATTAAGTCCGTTTTCAATGCTCATTCCTCCACATGAAACCCGGAGAAGTAGGAACGACCACCCGACAATCCAGGCGTGCGTGGGACATGGAACAAACCCCAAAACTCCGCATAATGGCCATGTGTTCCTCAGATGCGAATCGCCAGGGGCACCTGTGTAATAACGCAGTGCCGCCCCTGTACCTATAAATACACACTTCACAGCGGTCATTATCTCTTCTTCCACTCTCGCACGAACCCTAGCGCCACCGCTAGCCCTCGACGACACCGGCGACGAAGCGCTTCCCTGCCGCAAACTCTCTGACGCCGTCTTCACGCTGACCGCGGACATCGTTCTCTCTGCCGTCGCCGTAGGTGTCCTCTGTCGCCAAGTTAGGGCACGGAAGATCGAACTGCTCGGCCTCATCTTCCACTCCGTCTAGCAGTTCTTAGTGTGGTAAATAAAACTTCCTTTTTACGGCACCGTTGATCCTATGGTCTTGTCACTTTCTACCACAAGCAGTTTCTATTCACACAAGTTTGATCTCTCTCATACTGCTTCTCATAACATGCCTAGTATATTCACTTATGCTTCACAAAGTAGTTAGATTCCTCACCTGTACTGATCTCTGGATTCGTACAAATCTGGAACCAACTCCTCATCTATGAGTGAATGTCTTCGCACAATGAGGTCAATGTCTTCTAAACTGTTTTATATTCAAAATCTTCTGAGAATGCATATGACCTCTTCCCCTTCCCTCGCACCTTAATGCTGTCATAGGTACATGTCCGTGGGAGAATCCCTTGGTTCTCATAGTCTGCATTCATTTGCAGAATTCTTACAGCATCACATAAATTCTCCCGAAGCCAGTTCCTGTTTGTCCAGCAAGCGAAAACCTTTGAAGCCTTTGAACGTGTTGAAGCCTTTCAGTTTAAAGTTCATGGCTTCAGAGAAATCAGCAAGGAAGGGTGGCAGAAAGCGTCGTGGAGAAACATCTAGAGATTTGCCAGATGACCTCTCAGAACTGTACAAGACAGATCTGAAGAGGATTACAATCAGCGCAAGACCCGAATCCAATGGATTCAAAGATATTGGGCAGAACAATGGTTCAAATACCGATTTGTAACCCAGGAATATGCTGAGAAAAATGCCATCAAGAGACCGCGGGGAGACATCCTATACAAGAATCTTTTACCCAGGTCCAGAGATGAAGCCATTGAACAAGGCTTCTATCCCTGCATGGTCCGTGGGCCACAGCCTGCTGATGCACACCCATCGTCACTACTATGGTGTCGTGACGACAATCTATTCAAGCGCAACTTCCAGTTTTCCCAGAACTCAGCGAAGCAGAACAAGAAGACTTTGGGGTTAGATTTCAACCCTGGTCCCTCTGCTCCCCGTGCCGATGGAACTCGCGAAGCAGAACCCAATGTCATCGGTCCTTTCTACAACCTTGAGGGCCTCATCACCCATATCTTGGTTCAAGGGACTGCAGTGAATGAGCCTGCAGCTGACGCTGAATCAGATGAAGCGTCTGCAGCGCCGAAGCCAAAGAAGTTGAAGAAGCCTAAAGCTTCAAAGCATGCCCCTTCACCAAAAATCTCACTGGCGAAGCCACTGGCAACTACACCTCCTGGAGACAGTGTGCAGTCCGAAGATTTATCACGCATCTCCAAGCCCCAGAAGGTCAAGATGCCTCTACCACACACCAGCCAAGAGCTAACTGCTGCTGCCATTCTGCGCAATGATGCCATTGATCTGTCAAGTGATGAAGATCTTGCAGATGACGCTCTTGAGCAACTCATCAAGAGCAAAGAAGAAGCAGAAATCTTCAATGATCTGCCTCTCTTTGATGTAACCATCATCCACAACTTCATTGACGAGTGGTTTGACACGCCAAACATCAGCTTTGAAGATCTGCAACTACCCATTGGCCTTAGTGTCGCCTTCCAAGGCGCCATTGCTTCACAGCTAGCTGTCGCCCAGCGCATTGTTGAACTGAAGCAAAAGATTGACTATGAAAAGGCTCAATTCAAGAAGCATATGGCCAAGCTCAGCGTGCAAGAAGTGAAGAACTTCAAGATTATGATGCACGAGCTCAAGGAAGCCTTTCTAAAGAAACATGCAGAAGCTCAGGGTTCGTGTGAGCGCATGAAGGTTCTGGCTGACAGATGTGTGCAAGCCTACAATGAGGCTGAGAAGCGCAAGGCCCTTGGGCGTCCTGGCATCGACCCCAGGATGGCCGCAAAGAAGAAGAAGAAGCCCGCTACGGTTGAACCCGACGCACCAAGGCAGGAAGCAGTTCCCATTGTCTTCCCAACTAGAATGACTGGCTCAAAGCCAAAAAGCCGGTCAACCGCTTCAGAGCTCAAGAAGACGAGGACTGCTGAGGCTGAATCAGGAAGAGGAAACATCCTGAAGCCTCTCCTACTGCCCCCTCCAAGAAGAAGAGGAAGACAAAGAAAGATCGGGCTGCTCCCACAGAGCCTTTGATAGTTGAACCCATTTCAATGGTTCGTCCTGACGCTGAACGCCAACTGACAATCCATGAGCCTGCTTTCACAGAGGCTCATGAAGCTGAAGACTTTCCAGCAGCTGATCCCATCGCTGCTGAAGACATTGGTCACCATGACCATGTAGAAGATGGTGCAGTCCTTCCTCAGCTCGAGAACAGCGAACTCATCAGCATTGGTCGTCCACTGACGACAATTGCACAGGATGCTTCATGGGCGGATTACCCACAAGAGGAAGAAGACTTTGAGGCCCAGCCAACTCCAACTACACATGCATCACCTATGTTGCACAGGCTTCGCAAAGGTCCAAGGCCTCAAGTCTCTGCTGAAGATAATCCGGCTGCATCAGCCGCGGAAGAAGAAGTCCCACAAGCTGCCACCACCACCACCAATGAAGCCACTGACGCTGTCATGGCTGAAACTAATGTGGAGCCCTCCCCAACGGAAGAAGAAGTCAGCGAAGCCACTGATCCCGCCACTTCTGTTCCAGAGTCTGCTGCCGGTCCCCAGTTCGACTATCATGTTGAGCACATGCCTCAGGTACAGAAGCCAATCCCAAGATTGCCAAGGTTCCCAGGTCCTGCATCAGCACCTGGCTCCTTCAATATCAATGGCTTCAGAGTAGACAACACATTCTTCAATAGCTCCAGGAACCCCTACTCAAGGGAAAGGATATCATATGATCGGTTCTGGAGCTATCCGCAGCGAAGCTATTACTCATGCGTTCTTTACAACCAAGGTCGCATCTTCCCACACAAGCGCCTTGACATTGAAGCTATAGCTGGTCTGCCCTGTCTGGAAGAAGCTCTGGATTGCTTCAAGGAAGTTGGACTGCTGCCATTTGTTACTGACCAAGAGCATTTGAATGAAGAGATGCTGCTCCAATTCTATGCCACACTTCACATTCGCGGGTATAACAGAGATCCGAAGACTTGGGTCCTGGAGTGGATGACAGGAAACGTTCATCAAGAAGCCAAAGCCTTTGACATCATTGAGCTCACTGGTTTGTCCACTCCTGGCGATCTATACGAGCATGGCTGTCAGCTTCATAGTGAAGCTATTGAGAGCATCTTTCAGAAGACTGAACCTGATATGAGTCAGATGCTCAGTATGATGAAGCCATTGCCCCAAGATGCTGCTTATCCCACGGAGTTCTTCGTTGAAGACCTTGAGTATCTGCCAAGAACCATTTATCACATCATCAGGCAAACTCTCTGGCCCATCAAAGGGCACTCACCACATGCCAAGCTTGAGGGTGCAATGAAGACTTTGGTCTTCTATATTCTTCATGGAAAATGCTTCAATGCACAGGACTTCTTCATTCGCCAACTTGCTGCATCAGGCTCTGATCTGTTTGTCTTGAAGTTCTATTCCCCATGGGTAATGCGGCTGATCAAACTTCACTGAGCGATTCAAGTTTGACTCCACACCTCCTCGAAGGGCAGTGCTGCGACGAACTCCATCCCTTGAAGACTCTGAGTTCTCTTCCTCTGCTACAACTGTGACTGCCAGAGTGATCGAGGATGAAGACAATGCTACTTCACCGCCACCTCCAATAGCACGCTTCGACTCTGCTCCAAGCTCTTCAGCACCGCCAAACACCACCAATGACCCTGCTGCTTCACCTACTCCTCATGGGAACGAGTAGATGCTCTATGTCTTCAAACCTTTTTGGTCCTTACTGACAAAAGGGGGAGAAGCATATGAGGTTGATAGTCTTCAAGCGGGTTCATATGGGCGGGTGCTTTATATTTTGCTTCGTGCTTACAACTCTCATTTTGCTACATTTGGTTCTTTGAGTTGTAACACCTTGGTCGTCTGCTACTTATCTGCCACCTTATGTTGCGAAGATAAATTCCGCATGTGCGACGATAAATTCCGCACTTAGATCATTCTGCAGACGTCCATTTTCCATTATGCATGTCATTATCTTCATATACCTTCACATGCATAGTGGATTGTCATCATAAGTTGAAGTGGATCTCCATAAGTACAACCTGCCATGTGCATTTGCATTCCAAAAGCAAATTACTTATATGCACATCTTCAGGGGGAGCCCTTGCAACTTATGATGACAATTCCTTATCCTTTACAATTTCACGGATTATATTCCCCATTGAAAACTTCAACTAGTTTGTCATCAATCACCAAAAAGGGGGAGATTGTAAGTGCATCTAGTGCCACCCCTAGTTGGTTTTGGAGTATTGACGACAAACCTAGTTGAGGGACTAATGTGTTTGTGAGAATTGCAGGATAAAACAGGTAGAAGTCCCTCATTGATTCGGTTTTCCTACCAGAGATGACCCCTAAAAATGTATGAAGACATTGAAGTCAAAGGTGGTATATGAAGATATTCACATTGAAGACTATGACAAGAGAAGACACCACATGAAGCCTATGGAGCTCGAAGACTTAGATCTTTCGTAGTTCTCTTTCTTCTGTATTGAGTCATAGGAACCACCGTACTATTAAGTGGGGTCCAAGAGAACCAGTCAGAATGACTGAAGTGATGCCTAACCAAAACCTATGTCTTCGAGTGAAGACTATGAGAGCGAATCTTGTCCAGAGTCGGACAAGTCAGCTTTGCTTGCAGCCCAAGTAAAGTTGCCGTGTGAGTTTGAAATCTGACCGTTGGAACACGTGTCAGTTCCTTAGTGACCCAGGGTCATTTCGGACAAATCAGGTCGGGTTGCCAAGTGGCTATAAATAGCCCACCCCCTATAACCATAAACGGTTGGCTGCTCAGATTCAGAGTACGACTTTTGTCGTTTGAGAGCAACCCACCTCGAAGCCTTTGAGAGAGAATTCCTTGCGAGGATAAAGCCCTAACCACCCAGAGCCAAAGAGAATTAGGCATCACTTAAGTCTTCTTGTCTGTGTGATATGAAGACTTATTACACTTGAGGACTATGCATCCTCCAGCCGGTTAGGCGTCGCGTTCTGAGCATCCAAGAGACATTATGGATTGCCGGTGATCGAAGTCTGTGAAGGTTTGGGAGTCTACCTTGAAGACTTACTAGAGTGATTGGGCGAGGTCTGTGTGACCTTAGCTCAAGGGGAATACGGTGAGGACTGGGTCCTGAGCTGCATGTTCAGGACTGGGTGTCTGGGACTGTGTGTCCTAAGGTTTAAATACCTAGCCGCCCTAACCAGACGTACAGTTGTCACAGCAACTGGAACTGGTCCAACAAATCATTGTCTTCAGCGAGTCACTGGTTTCATCTTCCCTTACCTTTACTTACTGTTACTCCTTGTGAAGTCATTGTATGTTCACACTATCTTTTGTCTTCACTGAGTGACTGTGTGTTCTGTGTGGCTTCACAATATCTTCCTACCTGATCCTTACTACATTGCTGCTATTAGTCATTGTGCTTTCACTCTATTGAATACTTGACTATGGCTTGCCTAGTTTAGTCTACCTTCCGCTGCAGGGTAATAGGTTTATTTCTATCGTTTGTCTTCATAACTTCCACGTTTTGAAGACTTTCATAAAAATCGCCTATTCACCCCCCCTCTAGTCAATATAACACACTTTCAGGAAGCTTCACTACTTCCTTGGTGTGGAGGTTACTTCTCGGGCCGATGGTCTTGTTATGATGCGGAAGAAGTACTCCTTGGATTTGTTGCAGCGAGCTGGGATGCTTAAGTGCAAACCAACGACTACACCCATGTCTACAACTAACAAGATCACTTTTGTTGATGGTGAGCTTTTGTCTTCTACTGATGCAACGGAGTATAGGAGTATTGTTGGTGGTCTTCAGTACTTGACGATCACACAACCGGACATCTCTTTTGCTGTCAACCGAGTTTGCCAGTATCTGCAGTCACCCCGTGACACTCATTGGTTTGGTGTTAAGCGCATCTTGCGCTACATTCGGTTCACGGTGTCTCACAGCTTGCTTATTCGACCGACCTCCTATGGATGTCTCTCGGCATATTCTGATGCGGATTGGGCTGGCAGTCCGGATGACAGGCAATCTATGGGGGGTTATGCTGTGTTCTTTGGCTCTAATCTGATCGCCTGGAGTGCTCGGAAATAGGCCACTGTCTCACGTAGCAGTACTGAAGCTGAGTATAAGGTTGTGGTCAATGCGACTGTGGAGATTATCTGGGTATAGTCTTTGCTTTGGGAAATGGGTATATCCCAGTCACAGTCTCCTGTTCTTTGGTGAGATAACATCGGTGCTACATACCTCTCTGCAAATCCGGTATTCCATGCCCGAACGAAACACATCGAAGTTGACTATCACTTTGTGCATGAACGTGTCTCTCGGAAGCACTACAGATCAAGTTCATCTCTTCCAAGGATCAACTTGCAGACATCTTCACCAAGCCATTGCCTCTACCACAGTTTGAGGCTTGTCGGCGCAATCTTACCCTTCTAGATTCTTTAGGAAGTGGCTAAGATTGAGGGAGGGTGTTAGACTGTATAGTCTCTGTATTTACACATGTATATTGTAAAGTTGTATTCCAGTCATTATATATATGTGATAGGCCACTCCTGGAGGGTTGTGCTGGTTCCCCCAAAACCTATTGTCTTACACTGGCTATCTTCATTAACAAGCAGTGATTCCTTACAGAGACAACCCCTTGTTGCCGCTCTCCTTCTCATCCACGACCCGTTGCTGATGCTGCCCCCTTCTCATTGGTGGCCTCATCTTCCACCTCCCCATCGGCGGTTGTGACCAGGCCGGCACCAAAGGCCCCCTAGCAGCAAAGCGGTATGATGAGTTCATCTTGGATTTCTTATCAGTTTCTTATTTTGATGATGCATATTATTGTAAAGCTTCCTCCTCCCCTGCTATCTCCTGGTTTCCCCTGATATCCCTATGATTATTTTGTTGCAGGTTTGTTGCGTTCCGCCTCGTCCTGGCCTTCGTCCATTTTGTGCTCAACATGGTCTTCCTATGTCGGCTGAGTCCATGGACCTGCAGATCTACCTCTCTTTTCCCATTTCTTGGCCAGTGTCTGATGTGGTCCTCTTCGTTCAAGTTGTAGGGAGGATCTATGCGGTCTGTCTATGGCTGGCATAGGGTTCTTTAGAGGGTAGTTATTTTTTCTTGTGTTGTCACGTGTCCATGGATCTCATCATATGAGTCAACTACTTTCTTAGAAGAATATACACAACTCTGCATAGCCTCTAAAGAACAACTTCGCATAGCCTTTTGGTGTTGCATATTGTTTTAAAAACAACTGTGCTTGTCTTCGTCGGTGTAGGTTTTTGTATTCTTCCTTGCTTTGTTTAGTAATTCTATTTGGTCCTGCCAAATGCTTGTTGGTTCATATTGTTTTTTGGTTCAGTTATGAGATGCCACCGGAGCTACCAAACAAGTCAATGCCATAGTAGCCAGGGGCTTGTATGGTTCTCTTTTAGCCATCATGTGCTATTGCCATGTGGGTAGGATAGGTCCTCTTGCAAAGATGGTCATGGTAATTTTGTCCTGGCAGGAGCTTCTGTTGGGTCTGAATCATGTATTTTGTTGTATCTTTCTGTTGGTTATTGTTGATGTCAACTTGGTTTAACTGCGGTTTAGCTATGCAGAGTTGCGTATATTCTTCCAATCATATTTTTTATTTCTATCAATGAGGTCAATTAGTTATTTTTGATTTTTGTTGACTGTCCATGATTCATTCCTGGTCATTTTCTTATTAGATAGTTGATTCACATGTGATTTTATTTGCAGGGAGGGGTCACTGCTTGTTAGTTTGTTATAGGTTACTGCTTATTAGTTTGGTCGTGGTGCTTGTTAGTTTACTGCTCCAGTAACAAAAGGACGCGCCTACCTAGCAAGGTTAGACAGGGGTTATCAACTAACTTTATATCATGCGTCTTATATGCTTGTGCAAGAAATCCAATTAAAATTGGTCCGTTGTCCTGTGCCTATATGTTCCTTTGCTGCTCATTTATCAGTCACATATTTATGTTTTCTCTATACCATACTCAGGTTGACCCTCTTTATCAATAACATATTTATGTTTTCTCTATGCCATTTCCAAACACTCAGGCTGACCATACTATTCGGGGAATTTTTGGCAGAATGATTCTTGATCTTAGATTGGATCATCTTGGAATTCCTAGAGCTATTTACCGGAGAAGGATGTACTCACAGAACACATTGACTGTCACTGTGCTTTTCTACTGGAGAAAGATCCATGTATTTGAGTATTTCTGTTAGCCATGTTGGTAAACAAATGTTTATTGTTTCCTTACAGTGTTTATTTCCATCAGCAAAACACTACTGATGGCCAATTAGAACTATGCTTCTAGCGGTATCACTTGCCATGATGGGCTACACCATTGATTCATTTTGTGTACTTATTAAGTCTGCTATCTGATTTTGTCACTTGCCTTTTTACATGCCTTGCTTTCTATACTATACTATACAGCTGCCTTGTGATGTCCTGCTTGGTTTTCGGTCATCTATTTGTAAATGACTTGTGCTAATTATTACCAATGGTCTTTAGACTTGTGAGATGTGTTGCTTTTTATATGAACAACTTGCTGTAATCCCGATCCATGCAACGGTGTCGCTTTTTTTGTCTATTTCTTTATGCCAAACTTGATACATCTCAATCATACCAGGCAATATTTACTTTGATCGGACTCATAGGATCAAATATTTGATGCATTGCTGTTCAACATGGAACCGTTCACTACTGTAATGTTTTGTAGATTTTAGTAAGTGTTTACTACCTACTGCTTCTTGAGATGTTCCCTTTGTAGTGAATTTGCTTTTGGTATAAATTTAGCATATAATGGGTAGCTGCTTCGCTTATATATGGATATGTTGCAAACTTTGTTTCAGATTAGTACTTCCTCTCATGTGTGCGCTCTTATTACAAATTAATGTTTTTTCTTTCTTTTATTTTATTTTCTTGTTTGAATACATATGGTAAATGAGGATTCTTAACTTGACCAAAACATTGGGACTGGAACCCTTGCGCTAATCCCGATCTCCTTTATATTCTTATTACCTCTTATGTGTTCTCGCTTTTGGTATCGAACTTCATGTCAAATGGTCGTAAGAACACACCAAGTTTGGTCCTGCCTTATAATCTGATGTTGATATTGAGCTCCACCGTGTTTTACTTCTATCACAATTTAATGTTTCTTTACTTTATTATTATCATCATGTATAACTGCAAATGCTATGCCCGGGTTCCTACGTGTCACATGTTTCGGCAAAACGTTGGTGAAGGAAATATGCCCTAGAGGCAATAATAAAGTTATTATTTATTTCCTTATATCATGATAAATGCTTTTTATTCATGCTAGAATTGTATTAACCGGAAACTTAGTACATGTGTGAATACATAGACAAACAGAGTGTCACTAGTATGCCTCTACTTGACTAGCTCATTGAATCAAAGATGGTTTAGTTTTCTAGCCATAGACATGAGTTGTCATTTGATTAACGGGATCACATCATTAGAGAATGATGTGATTGACTTGACCCATTCCATTAGCTTAGCACGATGATCGTTTAGTTTGTTGCTACTGCTTTCTTCATGACTTATACATGTTCCTCTGGCTATGAGATTATGCAACTCCCGAATACCGGAGGAACACTTTGTGTGCTACCAAACGTCACAACGCAACTGGGTGATTATAAAGGTGCTCTACAAGTGTCTCCGATGGTACTTGTTGAGTTGGCATAGATCGAGATTAGGATTTGCCACTCCGATTGTCGGAGAGGTACCTCTGGGCCCTCTCGGTAATAATGTACATCACTATAAGCCTTGCAAGCAATGTAGCTAATGAGTTAGTTATGGGATGTAGCATTACAGGATGAGTAAAGAGACTTGCCGGTAACGAGATTGAACTAGGTATTGAGATACCGACAATCGAATCTCGGGCAAGTAACATACCGATGACAAAAGGAACAACGTATACCGTTATGCGGTTTGACCGATAAAGATCTTCATAGAATATGTAGGAGCCAATATGAGCATCCATGTTCCACTATTGGTTATTGATCGAAGACATGTCTCGGTCATGTCTACATAGTTCTCGAACCCGTAGGGTCAGCACGCTTAACCTTCTGTGACGATTGGTATTATGAGTTTATGTGATTTGATGTACAGAAGGTTATCCGGAGTCCTGGATGAGATCACGGACATGACGAGGAGTCTCCAAATGATCGAGCCATAAAGATCGATATATTGGAATGCTATATTCGGACGTCAGAAAGGTTTCGAGTGATCCGGATATTTCTCGGAGTACCGGGCGAGTTACGGGAATACGGGAGTACATATGGGCCTTAGTGGGCTTTAAGGGAAAAAGAGGAGAAGCCACGAGGGCTTGCCGCGCACCCCCCATGGGCCTAGTCTGAATTGGACTAGGGGAGGGGCTGCGCCGCCTCTTTCCTTCTCCTTCCTTTCCCCTCCTAGTAGGACTAGGAAAGGAGGAATCCTCCTCCTACTAGGAGGAGGATTCCTCCCCCCTTGGAGCGCCTAGAGAGGCCGGCCGGCCTCCCTCCCTCCTTTATATACATGGGGAGGGGGGCACCCTAAGACACACAAGTTGATCAGTTGATCTTTTAGCCGTGTGCGGTGCCCCCCTCCACCATAATCCACCTCAGTTATATCGTAGCGGTGCTTAGGCGAAGCCCTATTCCGGTAGCAACATCATCAACCGTCATCACGCCGTCGTGCTGACAAAACTCTCCCACAAAGCTCTACTGGATCGTGAGTTCGCAGGACGTCACCGAGTTGAACGTGTGCAGATCACGGAGGTGCCGTACGTTCGGTACTAGGATCGGTCAATCATGAAGACATACGACTACATCAACCGCGTTGTCATAACGCTTCGCTTAAAAACGGTCTACCAGGATACGTGGACAACACTCTTCCCCTCTCGTTGCTATGCATCACCATGATGTTGCGTGTGCGTAGGAATTTTTTTGAAATTACTGCGTTCCCCAATAGTGGCATCTGAGCCAGGTCTATGCGTTGATGTTATATGCACGAGTAGAACACAAAGGAGTTGTGGGCGTGGGTATATACATATTGCTTGCCATCACTAGTTGTTTCTTGATTCGGCGGTATTGTTGGATGAAGTGGCCCAAACCGACATTAGGCGTACACTTACACGAGACTGGTTCTACCGACGTGCTTCGCACACAGGTGGCTGGTGGGTGTCAGTTTCTCCAACTTTAGTTGAATCAGATTCAATGAACATGGTTCTTTCTGAATATCAAAAAGCAATTACTATACCGCATTGTGGTTTTTGATGCGTAGGTAAGAACGGTTCTTGCTCAGCCCATAGCAGCCACGTAAAACTTGCAACAACAAAGTAGAGGACGTCTAACTTGTTTTTGCAGGGCATGTTGTGATGTGATATGGTCAAGACGTGATGATATAAATTGTTGTATGAGATGATCATGTTTTGTTAAAGTCACGTCTAACAGTCCTGTTTCGAGTTACTAATCTTAGCAACTGAACTAGTATCAAATACTGAGGGGTTTCTATAAACACTAGTAAAGTACACATCAATAACATGTATATCAAATATACCTTTGTTCACTTTGCCACCCTTCTTATTCGCCAAATACTTGGGGCTGTTTTGCTTCTAGTGACCAGTCCATTTGCAGTAGAAGCACTTAGTCTCAGGCTTAGGTCTAGACTTGGGCTTCTTCACTTGAGCAGCAACTTGCTTGCCGTTATTCTTGAAGTTCCCCTTTGCCTTTGCCCTTTTCTTGAAACCAGTGGTCTTGTCAACCATCAACACTTGATGCTTTTCTTGATTTCTACCTTCGTCGATTCCAGCATCACGAAGAGCTTGGGAATCGTTTCCGTTATCCCTTGTATATTATAGTTCATCACAAAGTTCTAGTAACTTGGTGATAGTGTCTAGAGAACTCTGTCAATCACTATCTTATCTGGAAGATTAACTCCAACTTGATTCAAGTGATTGTAGTACTCAGACATTCTGAGCACATGCTCACTAGCTAAGCTATTCTCCTGCATCTTCTAGGCAAAGTGCTTTTCAAAAGTCTCATACCTTTCGACATGGACATGAGTCTGAAATACTAATTTCAACTCTTGGAACATCTCATATGCTCCGTGGCGTTCAAAACGTCTTTGAAGCCCCGATTCTAAGTTGTAAAGCATGGTGCACTAAACTATCAAGTAGTCATCATATCGAGCTTGCCAAATGTTCATAACGTCTGCATCTGCTCCTGCAATAGGTCTGTCATCTAGCGGTGCATCAAGGACATAATTCTACTGTGCAGCAATGAGGATAATCCTTAGATCACGGACCTAGTCCGCATCATTGCTACTATCATCTTTCAACATAGTTTTTATCTAGGAACATATCAAAAATAAATGGGGAGCTACATCGCGAGCTATTGATCTACAACATAGTTATGCAAATACTACCAGGACTAAGTTCATGATAAACTAAAGTTCAATTAATCATATTACTTAAGAACTCCCACTTAGATAGACATCCCTCTAGTCATCTAAATGATCACGTGTTCCAAATCAACTAAACCATGTCTGATCATCACGTGAGATGGAGTAGTTTTCAATGGTGAACATCACTATGTTGATCGTATCTACTATACGATTCACGCTCGACCTTTCGGTCTCCAGTGTTCCAAGGCCATATTTGCATATGCTAGGCTCGTCATGTTTAACCGGAGTATTTTGCATGTGCAAAACTGGCTTGCACCCGTTGTATGCGAACATAGAGATTATGACTCCCGATCATCACGTGGTTTCTCGGCACGACGAACTATCACAACAGTGCATACTCAGGGAGAACACTTATACCTTGAAATTTAGTGAGAGATCATCTTATAATGCTACCGCCGAACTAAGCAAAATAAGATGCAATCAAAATATGTGACATGATATGGCCATCATCATCTTGTGCCTTTGATCTCCATCTCCAAAACACCGTCATGATCTCTATCATCACCGGCATGACACCATGATCTCCATCATCTTGATCTCTACCAATGTGGCATCACATGGCCGTCTCACCAACTATTGCTTTTGCAACTATTGCTATCGCATAGAGATAAAGTAAAGCAATTATATGGCGCTTGCATCTTATGCAATAAAAAGACAACCATAAGGCTCCTGCCAGTTGCCGATAACTTTAACAAAACATGATCATCTCATACAACAATTTATATCATCACGTCTTGACCATATCACATCACAACATGCCCTGCAAAAACAAGTTAGACGTCCTTTACTTTGTTGTTGCAAGTTTTACGTGGCTGCTATGGGCTGAGCAAGAATCATTCTTACCTATGCATCAAAAACCACAACGCAGAATGAATATAGACTAGTTAAGGGTGAAGTGATGATGTGTGTTGGAAGTGGTTCCAAGATTGATATGATCATCATCGCACACTCCCTATACTTTCGGGATTAGTGTTGAACCTAAATAAATGTTATTTGGTGTTTGCATTAAGCATGAATATGATTTGATCATGTTTATTGCAATACGGTTATTCATTTAAAGTCAGAGAATAATTGTTGTTCTGTTTACATGAATAAAACCTTCAATGGTCATACACCCAAGGTGAATGGTTTATTGAATCTCGATCATAGTGATACACATATTCATAATATTGAAGCCAAAAGATGCAAAGTTAGTAATGATAGTGCAACTTATTTGTGGCACTGCCGTTTAGGTCATATTGGTGTAAAGCACACGAAGAAAATCCATGTTGATGGGCTTTTGGAATCACTTGATTATGAATCAGTTGATGCTTGCGAACCATGCCTCACGGGCAACATGACTAAGACTCTGTTCTTCGGAACAATGGAGCGAGCAACAGACTTGTTGGAAATAATACATACTGATGTATGCAGTTCGATGAGTGTTGAGGCTCACGGCGGGTATCGTTATTTTCTGACCTTCACAGATGATTTGAGTAAGATATGGGTATATCTTCTTGATGAAACATAAATCCGAAACATTTGAAAAGTTCAAATAATTTCAGAGTGAAGTGGAAAATCATCGTAACAAAAAAAAATAAAGTTTCTACGATCTGATCATGGAGGAGAATATTTGAGTTATGAGTTTGGTCTTCATTTGAAACAATGTGGAATAGTTTCGCAACTCACGCCACTTGGAACACCACATCGTAATGGTGTGTCCGAACATCGTAACCGTACTATATTAGATATGGTGCAATCTATGATGTCTCTTATCGATTTACCACTATCGTTTTGGGGACATGCATTAGAGACAGCTGCATTCACGTTAAATAGGGAACCATCTAAATCCATTGAAACGACACCATATGAATTGTGGTTTGGCAAGAAACCAAAGTTGTCGTTTCTTAAAGTTTGGGGTAGCGATGCTTATGTGAAAAAGTTTCATCCTGATAAGCTCAAACCCAAATCGAAGAAATGTGTCTTCATAGGACACCCAAAGGAGACAGTTGGGTACACCTTCTATCACAGATCCAAAGGTAGGACATTCGTTGCTAAGAATGGATCCTTTCTAGAGAAGGAGTTTCTCTCAAAAGAAGTGAGTGGGAGGAAAGTAGAACTTGATGAGGTAACTGTACCTGCTCCTTTTGGAAAGTAGTTCATCACATAAATCTATTCCTGTGACTCCTACACCAATTAGTGAGGAAGCTAATGATGATGATCATGTAACTTCAGATCAAGTTACTACCAAACCTCGTAGGTCAACTAGAGTGAGATCCGCACCAGAGTGGTACGGTAATCCTATTCTGGAGGTCATGTTACTTGACCATGACGAACCTACGAACTATGAGGAAGTGATGATGAGCCCAGATTCCGCAAAATGGCTTGACTTCACGAAATCTGAGATGGGATCCATGTATGAGAACAAAGTATGGACTTTGGTTAAACTTGCCCGATGATCAGTGAGTCATTAAGAATAAATGGATCTTCAAGAGGAAGACGGACGCTGATCTACAAAGCTCGAATTGTCGCAAAATGTTTTCGACAAGTTCAAGGTGTTGACTACGATGAGATTTTCTCACTCATATCGATGCTTAAAAGTCTGTCTGAATCATGTTAGCAGTTGCCGCATTTTATGAAATCTGGCAAATGGATGTCAAAACTGTATTCCTTAATGGATTTCTTAAAGAAGAGTTGTATATGATGCAACCAGAAGGTTTTGTCGATCCTAAAGGTGCTAACAAAGTGAGCAAGCTCCAGCGATCCATCTATGGACTAGTGCAAGCATCTCAGAGTTGGAATATATGCTTTGATAAAGTGATCAAAGCATATGGTTTTATACAGACTTGTGGTGAAGCCTGTATTTACAAGAAAGTGAGTGGGAGCACTACATCATTTCTGATAAGTATATGTGAATGACATATTGTTGATCGGAAATAATGTAGAATTTTCTGGAAAGCATAAAGGAGTGTTTGGAAGGAGTTTATTGAAGAAAGACCTCGGTGAAGCTACTTACATATTGAGCATCAAGATCTATAGAGATAGATCAAGACGCTTGATATATTTTCAATGAGTACATGGCTTGACAAGATTTTGAAGTAGTTCAAAATGGAACAGTCAAAGAAGGAGTTCTTGCCTATGTTGCAAGGTGTGAAGTTGAGTAAAGACTCAAAACCCGGCCATGGCAGAAAATAGAACGAGAATGAAAGGTCATTCCCTATGCCTCAGTCATAGGTTCTATAAAGTATGCGATGCTGTGTACCAGACCTATTGTGTACCTCACCATAAGTTTGGCAAGAGGGTACAATAGTGATCCAGGAGTGGATCACTGGATAGCGGTCAAAATATCCTTATTGGAATAAGGAAATGTTTCTCAGTTATGGAGGTGACGAATAGCTCATCGTAAAGAATTACGTCGATGCAAGCTTTGGCATCGATCTAGATGACTCTAAGTCTCGATCTGGATACATATTGAAAGTGGGAGCAATTAGCTAGAGTAGCTCAATGCAGAGCATTGTAGACATAGAAATTTGTGAAATACATACGGATCTGAATGTTGCAGACCCATAGACTAAACTTATCTCACAAGAAAAACATGATCACTCTTTGGGTGTTAATCACATAGCGATGCGAACTAGATTATTGACTCTAGTAAACCCTTTGAGTATTAGTCACATGGAGATGTGAAATAATCACATAAAGATGTGAACTAGATTATTGACTCTAGTGCAAGTGGGAGACTGAAGGAAATATGCCCTAGAGGCAATAATAAAATTATTATTTATTTCCTTATATCATGATAAATATTTATTATTCATGCTAGAATTGTATTAACCAGAAACTTAGTACATGTGTGAATACATAGACAAATAGAGTGTCACTAGTATGCCTCTACTTGACTAGCTCGTTGAATCAAAGATGGTTAAGTTTTCTAGCCATAGACATGAGTTGTCATTTGATTAACGGGATCACATCATTAGAGAATGATGTGATTGACTTGACCCATTCCGTCACCTTAGCACGATGATCGTTTAGTTTGTTGCTACTGCTTTCTTCATGACTTATACATGTTCCTCTGACTATGAGATTATGCAACTCCCGAATACCGAAGGAACACTTTGTGTGCTACCAAACGTCACAATGTAACTGGGTGATTATAAAGGTGCTCTACAGGTGTCTCCGATGGTACTTGTTGATTTGGCATAGATCGAGATTAGGATTTGTCACTCCGATTGTTGGAGAGGTATCTCTAGGCCCTCTTGGTAATAATGTACATCACTATAAGCCTTGCAAACAATGTATCTAATGAGTTAGTTACGGGATGTAGCATTACGGAAGGAGTAAAGAGACTTGTCGTTAACGAGATTGAACTAGGTATTGAGATACCGACGACCGAATCTCGGGCAAGTAACATACCGATGACAAAAGGAACAACGTATACCGTTATGTGGTTTGACCGATAAAGATCTTCGTAGAATATGTAGGAGCCAATATGAGCATCGAGGTTCCGCTATTGGTCATTGACCGGAGACATGTCTCGGTCATGTCTACATAGTTCTCGAACCCGTAGGGTCCGCACGCTTAACATTCGGTGACGATTGGTATTATGAGTTTATGTGATTTGATGTACTGAAGGTAGTTCGGAGTCCCGGATGAGATCACAGACATGACGAGGAGTCTTGAAATGATCGAGCCGTAAAGATCGATATATTGGAAGGCTATATTCGGACATCAGAAAGGTTCCTAATGATCCGGGTATTTTTCGGAGTACCGGGGGAGTTACGGGAATACGGGAGTACATATGGGCCTTAGTGGGCTTTAAGGGAAAAAGAGGAGAGGCCACGAGGGCTGGCCGCGCCCCCCCATGGGACTAGTCCGAATTGGACTAGGGGAGGGGCTGCGCCCCCTCTTTCCTTCTCCTCCCCTTCTCCTTCCTTTCCTCTCCTAGTAGGACTAGGAAAGGAGGAATCCTACTCCTACTAGGAGGAGGATTCCTTCCCCCTTGGTGCGCCTAGAGAGGCCGGCCGAATTCCCCTCCCTCCTTTATATACGTGGGAAGGGGGGCACCCTAAGACACACAAGTTGATTAGTTGGTCTTTTAGCCGTGTGCGGTGCCCCCCTCCGCCATAATCCACCTCAGTTATATCGTAGCAGTGCTTAGGCGAAGCCCTGTTCCGGTAGCAACATCATCACCATCATCACGCCATCGTGCTGAAGAAAATCTCCCATGAAGCTCTACTAGATCATGAGTTCGCGGGACGTTACCGAGCTGAACGTGTGCAGATCACGGAGGTGCTGTACGTTCGGCACTAGGATCGGTCGATCGTGAAGACATATGACTACATCAACCGCGTTGTCATAACGCTTCCGCTTATGGTCAACGAGGGTACGTGGACAACACTCTTCCCCTCTCGTTGCTATGCATCACCATGATCTTGTCTGTGCGTAGGATTTTTTTTTTTGAAATTACTGTGTTCCCCAACAGTTGGGATCGGCACCCTCGCGCCAAGGCACAATTCCGATCTTGTCAAGAAATAAGAATGACGGGGAACCTCCAGCCTCCTCAGCAATTTGGATTCCCGGCCATTGGATCTGCTTGCTTGATCGGATCTGGGTCGTCGGATCAAGCCTTCGGACGACCTGGCTGTCGGATCGAGCCAGCGACACTGTCACAATGAACAGTCCGCTCTTCACTTGAAATATCTCATGCCACCGCCGTAAATCGTGCACCCTGTCGAGGGCATTCTCGCCTTTTCATGTCCTGCATATTCGTGCGTGTTGGGCACTGGTTGGCTCGTGGTCGGATGAGGCGAGGAAGGCGCCGATTGGGTGAGAACCCTAGCCTCCGTCCCCTCCCTTCTCTATTGCAGTCGCCGCCTCCCTCATCCTCTCCCGTCGATGCTGCTCCCCCTCGCGCCGCCTCCCTCATCCTCTCATGTCACTGCTGCTCCCCCTCACGCTGCCCCCAGCCTCCTTGTGACGCCCCAAGACCCGGAGCTTCAGATGCCTTCCAGGTTTTTCGGGTTTCGTCGTGTGATTTGTTTGGTTCTTTGCATTCATCATTGTATCATGTGCATTGCATCATGTCTTTTCTTTTCTTAACTCAACTAAATAAATGGCATGGATCTTTGATCCATTTAAACCGAGGGAATTCACATGGTGTTTCTCTTTATAACATATCCTCCCAATATTTAGGGAGCTATATAAAAACCATTCCATTAATTTGGAATCACCATAACACACTTACAGCTAAGTTCCATGCCTTTTTCCTTCTCAACTCTTGGCCTCTAACTTTGCCACATGTCCTTTCGTCATTTTCCGGAGCTCCACCTATTTTTCTCAACATTTTTGGGCACTCCTAAAACCTGTCCTAGTTCAAACCTTTTGAATTAAATTCAAAGGAATTTGAATTTAATCTTTCAAACTTGACCTTTTCTATTTTCCCGGACCGTGCACATTTTTCTGAGTAAGTGAAAATTATCCCCGTGCCCAAATTCTTCCTCTAACCTTCTCTTCTCTCTTTTCCCTTCTCTTATTTCTTTGTTTTTTGTAAAGAGAAAGAGATGGGAGAGAGAGAAGAGCCGGCTGGGCCTCCCAGCCCAGCTGCAACCTGCCCAGCTCGCTCACTATCCCCGCGGCCCATCTGCACCGAGGCTAGGCCCATTGGCCCAGCCCCTCCTAACCCTAGACTCGTGGGCCTTGCCCGATCCATCTCCCTTCCCCGATCCATCTCTTCCTCACTCGGCTCCCTCTTCCTCCCGTAGCGCCGCCGCCTCCCTCTCGTTTCCTTCCTCCCTCCTGTGCGCCACCAGAGGAGAAAGAGGCAGCGCCCCATACCCGATCCCATCGCATCTCCCTCCAGCGCTCTGCTCGTCCCGATCCCCCCTTGCTCTTCCTCCCTTCGTCTCCCTTTTCCTCCATTCCACCTCGAGCCAGGGGAGGAGCCCCGCGCCCTATCCCCTCCCACACAGCCGGCGACGACTGAGCCTTTCCTCGGCGCGCCCCTGTTCCTCCTGCGCCGCCTCTCCTCTTCCTTCTCCTCGCAGAGCACCCCGCGCCTCGGCCTCCTTCTTCCTCGACTCCAGCCGTCCTGTCGGCGACCAGTAGGCCGCTGTCGTCCGTCTCCTCCGCCTGGAGACTGCGAGCTCGCCTGACCCACGCGGCCATGGCACCACCGGCCTCCGTGGTGTGCCTGCGTCCTGCCCTCCTCATTGTCCTGCTCATTCTGGTCGGGGGCCGTGGACCTGCGTTGCCGCTAGCCTCTGCTGCGTGCGTCCCATCTCCCATGTCGCATCCCGGAAACATTTTCGTGTTCGAGCCCACCGCTGCACCTTTGCACCACAACGTTGCTCGCGGCACACCAAGTACCTAGATCGTCATTTCGTCTACCGCCTTCAAGTGGATGATTACCATGGATGTGTGCCGATGTCACTTGGAATCGTCGAGCCCATCAAGACACATACCTGGATCATCAAGTACCGTCTCCCGGATTCGCCAAGTACCACACCGTCGGTGTCCCTCCAAGATTGATGTTGGTATGTGCACGACTACAAAATGGGCACCGTTTTCGTTACCGTGCCGTGGCACCCCTTTCCTTTCCACCACGGTGACAAATGCTTCATAATGCTCTTGTCAACTTTTAATAAAAAATTGCATAAACTTGCACATGTCATTCGCATCATGATAATAACATTTAAATGTTTAAAAATTGTTGTTGCACCAAATTGATAATTGCATATGGGGATTTACCGGATTTGTTGTTTGTCATTTCCGGCCTCACTTAAACTTGCCTAAATGTTTAGTTTACTTATGCTTCACCTCTTGCCATGTTAACCAACATTTAAATTGTTGAGTATCTAACCGAGAGAGAACTAAATATTTGATGTGGTGTGTCGTCAATATGCAACTCGTTGCATATTGAGCTCCACTTAACTTGTAGAGTTGTTTGTGCTTTTTGTCATGCCATGCATATTTAAACCGGACATGTATCATTCTTGGTTGTGCATCATGCCATGTTTATGTGATGGTTGTTTACCATGTTGTTTGCTTCTTTCCGGTGTTGCTTCTTCGGGTTGGTTCCGATAGCGTCGCATTTGTGAGGAACCGTCCGACTACGTCCGTTATCTTCTTCATGGACTCGTTCTTCTTCCTTGCGGGATTTCAGGCAAGATGACCCTACCCTCGAGATCACTTCTATCTTTGCTTGCTAGTTGCTCGCTCTTTTGCTATGCCTATGCCGCGATACCTACCACTTGCTTATCATGCCTCCTATATTGTTGAGCCAAGCCTCTAACCCACCTTGTCCTAGCAAACCATTGTTTGGCTATGTTACCGCTTTGCTCAGCCCCTCTTATAGCGTTGTTAGTTGCAGGTGAAGATTGGAGCTTGTTCCATGTTTGGAACATGGATATTTTGTTGGGATATCACAATATCTCTTATTTTAATTAATGCATCTATATACTTGGTAAAGGGTGGAAGGCTCGGCCTTATGCCTGGTGTTTTGTTCCACTCTTGCCGCCCTAGTTTCTGTCATATCGGTGTTATGTTCCCGGATTTTGCGTTCCTTACGCGGTTGGGTTATAATGGGAACTCCTTGACAGTTCGCCTTGAATAAAACTCCTCTAGCAAAGCCCAACATTGGTTTTACCACTTGCCACCTAGCCTTTTCTTTCCCTTGGGTTCTGCAGACTCAAGGGTCATCTTTATTTAAATCCCCAGGCTAGTGCTCCTCTGAGTGTTGGTCCAACCCAGAGCACCGTGCAGGGCCATCCCTTGGCAACTTGGGTTACGTCGGCTCCTGTACGCTTAGCTTATCCGGTGTGCCCTGAGAACGAGATATGTGCAGCTCCTATCGGGATTTGTCGGCACAGCGGGTGGTCTTGCTGGACTTGTTTTACCATTGTCGAGGATGTCTTGTAGAACCGGGATACCGAGTCTGATCGGAATGTCTCGGGAGGAGGTCTATTCCTTCGTTGACCGTGAGAGCTTGTCATGGGCTAAGTTGGGACACCCCTGCAGGGATTTGAACTTCCGAAAGCCGTGCCCGCGGTTATGGGCAGATGGGAATTTGTTAATGTCCGGTTGTAGAAAACCTGAAGTTGACCTTAATTAAAATGCATCAACCGCGTGTGTAACCGTGATGGTCTCTTTCCGGCGGAGTCCGGGAAGTGAACACGGTGTTGGAGTTATGCTTGACGTAGGTTGTTCTAGGATCACTCCTTGATCATAGTTTCACGATCGTGCTTTGCCTTCTCTTCTCGCTCTCATTTGCGTATGTTTTAGCCACCATATATGCTAGTCGCTTGCTGCAGCTCCACCTCATACCTTTTACCCTTCCTATAAGCTTAAATAGTCTTGAACGCGAGGGTGCGAGATTGCTGAGTCCTCGTGACTCACAGATACTTCCAAAACCAGTTTGCAGGTGCCGATGTTCCTTGCAGATGACGCAACCAAGCTCAGGAGGAGCTTGATGAAGATCTTGTCCTTTGTGTTGTTTTGTTCTAGTTGATCAGTAGTGGAGCCCAGTTGGGGTCGATCGGGGACTTTGTCGCATTTGGGGTTCTTCTTTTATTTTGGTTCCGTAGTCGGACCTTGATTGTATCTGGTTGATGTAATGCTTTATTCATGTAATTGTGTGAAGTGGCGATTGTAAGCCAACTATGTATCTTTTTCCCTTATGTATTACATGGGTTGTGTGAAGATTACCTCACTTGCGACATTGCTTTCGATGTGGTTATGCCTCTAAGTCGTGCTTCGACATGTGGGAGATATAGCCACATCGAGGGCGTTACAAGTTGGTAATCAGAGCCTTCCCCGACCTTAGGAGCCCCCACTGTTTGATCGTTTTTTAGCAGCCGAGTTGTGTCTAGAAAAATGTTTTGAGTCATTTAGGAATTATATATCGGAGAGTTTAGGAATTCTTTTTACTTCCTAGTCTCCTCATCGCTCTGGTAAGGCATCGTGACGTAGAGTTTTGACTCTTCTCTTCTCAAATTTCACTAAAAAAATTTTTAGGATCACGCGGGTATCTTGGAATCGTTCCGATGGTTTTGTGACGAGAACATTGTCTTGGTGCCTCCTGTCAGGGATTTTGTGGAAGTGTCCCGGGGAGTTGAGCTCCGAGGTGTTGTCGTCACAATTTTATCGTTGCAGTTCTGGAATACCTGAGTTTAGTTTCGCCGACATCGAAAATCTCTTTTATGCAGTTGTTGGTGAGATAACCTCGACGCCACCCAGTACTGGGGCGGGAGTTCGGGAGTATTGCCATAACTTGTGTAACGGATGCTTTTCGAAGGTTGAGGTAGACGATTTCCGAAGGTTTCTTGGTTATGTGTTGAAGGATGGATACAGCTGGATGTAGGATTTGCTAGTTTTTGGTGAGATATTATGCTTCCCCTGTATCCCCAACACCTGATTGCATAACCGGAAAGGTTCGGGAGTTTCATAGGTGGGAATTCAAGTAGCTCTTAGGATATCTTTCCGACAGATGTACGATATGAAATTGGGGTTCGACGTCTAGTGGTCCGCCTATTCACGGTCGGTTTTACAGTGGTCTCGTTGTGTCTTAAAGAGTCCTTGGCTATGCCGACTCGGGGACGCTTCGTATGTCATGTGCACTGCCTTGTACATGATGGTGCTGTACGATCGAGCCCGTGTAGGCCCCACCACAAAAACTTCGGACGAAATCTCTATCATATGTTTGTTCCGGCTTATTCTGCAAGCCAATCCTTTGTTTTGTTTTGAGTTGTGGTATTCGAGTTGCTTCGAAGTCAAATGTTGATTCCATACCTTCCCCAAATGTTGTTCTCATACTCCGATGTGAATACTAATCCTTCTCGATAATCGAGATTGTCATGTTAATTCTTTTCAACCGGTGTGTTTTCTTTTCAAGTGGATCCAATCATTTCAACATCCGCAAGATCAAGTATCGGTTTCTTCTGAATGGTGTTTGTTTCATCCATCTACAAGCTTGCCTTTGTTTTCCCGCCCACCCACCATGTTTCTTCAAGGACTCGGATTTCTCAATCAAGTGTCATTTTATTGATGGAAGTCTCTCCATTCTTTTTCGTCAATGTTCTTACCCGGGGGTTCTCACGAAGATTATAATGGAGCTTCTAGTTCGTCATTCTTCATTCTTTTCTTCTCCGGTGGTTTCAAGTCAAGCTTGTTGATCATATCCTTTCCTCGTTTCAATGTTTTCTCATGCCGGTGCAATTCTTAATCATTCACCTCTCGCTATCCTATTGTCCTGGAGTGCTCAAGATATCTCGAAGATTCATGTTTTCCACTCTGCATTTGTTCAAGATCTTTCGAGGATGTTATCTCATTCAAGTCATTTAATTCAACCGGTGCAACCTCTCTTTCAAATCATTCAACGGTATTTTCTTTTCAGTGGGCCCTAACCCACAGGTCTTTTCCGAGGATCTTACCTGACTCTTCTTATTTTCTCGGAGCTATTCTAAATTCTTTTCGAAGTTTGACGTAAGAATGATTTATCATCAGTCAAATGTCTTTCTCCAAGATCGGTTAAATTCTTTTCATCGTTGGATCAACCTTTCTATTCGTCATCCCGGAGTATCTCAACGATTTAGGTGGTGTTGTTCTCGTCATTCTCGGATTTGAAGACCAAAGACGAGTTCCTCTTAAATCCTTACCCGTTCTTCTAAAGATCCATGGTTCTAATTTGTTGCCATCCTCTCATAATTTTTTTGATTATGAGAATTCTTTTCATCCATTCGGAGCATTTCATGAGTTGTTTTCTCTTTTCTTTTCCCCGGAGCCCACCATTTCAGAAGAATTAATCATTTCAGCTTTCAGCTCTCATTCTCCAATCTTACCGGTGCTTCGTTCAAGTGATCTCTATTCGGCTCGTGATCTCCTCGTTCTCATGTATCTAAATCCTCTCAAGCATCTTCGTTCATTTTATAAATTCTTCCCGGTGTTTCTTTATCTTCTCTTCTTTCATTTTCAATTCTATCGGTGGTTCGTTGAAGACCTTCTCAAGTTTGATTTATATCTCTCTTAATCCTTTCTACCGGAATAAGTTGTATGCTATTCGTTGCTTGTCATCAATTTAATTGATGAAGGATAAGCATAATGTAATTCTTATTCTTGTTTCATCCAAGTGATTAATTCCTTATTCCGGAGGTTCATCAAATTCTCGGTTTCACTTGCTTTATTTTCTTTCCTAGAGTTCCAAGCTCTCGCAATTATATCACCACGGAGATTCATCTAAATCATCACAGGACTTCACCTTGTGTTTTCAACTTCTCTTTCCTTCCGTTTGATCATTCTTTTGTTACCGGAGTTCTTCATGGAGGTTCTACATGATGGTTCATCAAGGATTTAATTCCTTCTCGAAGTGTTCATCAAGTTTCTTTTTAGAGGTGCTCAAGCATTCTTCATCTTGCAATCCGGAGTACAATTTCTTTCTACCGTATCTTTGGAGGTGGTATTATGTCATTCTCGATAATTTGAGTTCATGTTTCATGATTCACACGTTATTAAGAATGAGGTATTTTAAATCCATCAACCTATTTGTTGGATTATCTTGGGTTATATTTCACCTAAAGCTTTCCCTAAGGATTGTTGCTATTTATGGTACTTATAAATGACCCAAGTTCTTCATTTATCCTCCCGGTGATATAAGTTCTCGTCTCCTTTTGATATCAATCCAATCTATCGTTTCCATTAGTGGCAAAATTTCACCTTTAGTTTTGAGATGTTTTCATAAGGCCACAAGCAGCCTGTTGTTTTCGTTGTTGATATCCAACAACTCTGTTCTAGCATGCTCTCTCAAGATCTTGTTCCCCTCCGTCCATTCCATTCCATTCTTTCATTTCTTCCGGAGGCTTTGTGATGTTGCTCTTTTCAGTCATCATCTCGAATTGTGAAGATCATAATCTTTTCTTGCTTATCCATTTAACCGGAGCGTTGTGCCCTCTGCTCAAGTTCTTTTCATCTTATCAAGTCTTGCATAATTTTTCAACCGGAGCGCTGCTCGAAGTTGTTTCTTCCTTGTTCCTCTTTTCTAACGGAGTGTTTTCAACTTTGTTCATCTCCGTTGTATTCTTTTCTCGAAATGGCTTAACCTTTTCAAGGTTCTTTGGTTTCACTCATTTGTCCAAGAAGCAACTTAGTTTTACCTCTTCTCTTTCTCTTCCGTTTTCCCTCCGGTGCCATTCTAGATCTTAGGACGAGATCCTCTCGTAGTGGTGGAGTGTTGTGACGCCCCAAGACCCGGAGCTTCAGATGCCTTCCAGGTTTTTCGGGTTTCGTCGTGTGATTTGTTTGGTTCTTTGCATTCATCATTGTATCATGTGCATTGCATCATGTCTTTTCTTTTCTTAACTCAACTAAATAAATGGCATGGATCTTTGATCCATTTAAACCGAGGGAATTCACATGGTGTTTCTCTTTATAACATATCCTCCCAATATTTAGGGAGCTATATAAAAACCATTCCATTAATTTGGAATCACCATAACACACTTACAGCTAAGTTCCATGCCTTTTTCCTTCTCAACTCTTGGCCTCTAACTTTGCCACATGTCCTTTCGTCATTTTCCGGAGCTCCACCTATTTTTCTCAACATTTTTGGGCACTCCTAAAACCTGTCCTAGTTCAAACCTTTTGAATTAAATTCAAAGGAATTTGAATTTAATCTTTCAAACTTGACCTTTTCTATTTTCCCGGACCGTGCACATTTTTCTGAGTAAGTGAAAATTATCCCCGTGCCCAAATTCTTCCTCTAACCTGTTCTTCTCTCTTTTCCCTTCTCTTATTTCTTTGTTTTTTGTAAAGAGAAGGAGATGGGAGAGAGAGAAGAGCCGGCTGGGCCTCCCAGCCCAGTTTCAACCTGCCCAGCTCGCTCACTATCCCCGCGGCCCATCTGCACCGAGGCTAGGCCCATTGGCCCAGCCCCTCCTAACACTAGACTCGTGGGCCTTGCCCGATCCATCTCCCTTCCCCGATCCATCTCTTCCTCACTCGGCTCCCTCTTCCTCCCGTAGTGCCGCCACCTCCATCTCGTTTCCTTTCTCCCTCATGTGCGCCACCAGAGGAGAAAGAGGCAGCGCCCCACACCCGATCCCATCGCATCTCCCTCCAGCGCTCTGCTCGTCCCGATCCCCCTCACTCTTCCTCCCTTCGTCTCCCTTTTCCTCCCTTCCACCTCGAGCCAGGGGAGGAGCCCCGCACCCTATCCCCTCCAACACAGCCAGCAACGATTGAGCCTTTCCCCGGCGTGCCCCTGTTCCTCCTGCGCCGCCTCTCCTCTTCCTTCTCCTCGCAGAGCACCCCGCGCCTCGGCCTCCTTCTTCCTCGACTCCAGCCATCCTGCCGGCGACTAGTAGGCCACTGTCGTCCGTCTCCTCCGCCTGGAGACTGCGAGCTCGCCTGACCCACGCGGCCATGGCACCACCGGCCTCCGTGGTGTGCCTGCGTCCTGCCCTCCTCATTGTCCTGCTCATTCTGGTCGGGGGCCGTGGACCTGCGTTGCCGCTAGCCTCTGCTGCGTGCATCCCATCTCCCATGTCGCATCCCGGAAACATTTTCGTGTTCGAGCCCACTGCTGCACCTTTGCACCACAACGTTGCTCGCGGCACACCAAGTACCTGGATCGTCATTTCGTCTACCGCCTTCAAGTGGACGATTACCGTGGATGTGTGCCGATGTCACTTGGAATCGTCGAGCCCATCAAGACACATACCTGGATCGTCAAGTACCGTCTCCCGGATTCGCCAAGTACCACACCGTCGGTGTCCCTCCAAGATTGATGTTGGTATGTGCACGACTACAAAATGGGTACCACTACCATTGCCGAAGACCCGTGTAACGGTATCGTCAAGTTCGACTACCGCCGTTGTGAGAACGTCTACTTCCCTCTACGAACTTGATCCGTTCCGATATCGCACGCTTCGAAGGTATAACCCCGAGATGACCGCCCGTGAACGAATGCATGTGTGATGTAAGAGATGCCCGTGTTTGCTCCGTGCTTGAATTGTCGGTGCATGTTGCCCCTCTTTTGCCTTGTCACCGTCATCGACCCATGGGAACCCGGTAACCGGGATCACCCCACCATCTCTTGCACGCTCCCGTCACTTTTCCTTTTGCACCGGTATCCCGGTGGGCTACCTGATAACCGATATGTTGTCGTGGCACCGTTTTCGTTACCGTTGCCGTGGCACCCCTTTCCTTTCCACCACGGTGACAAATGCTTCATAATGCTCTTGTCAACTTTTAATAAAAAATTGCATAAACTTGCACATGTCATTCGCATCATGATAATAACATTTAAATGTTTAAAAATTGTTGTTGCACCAAATTGATAATTGCATATGGGGATTTACCGGATTTGTTGTTTGTTATTTCCGGCCTCATTTAAACTTGCCTAAATGTTTAGTTTACTTATGCTTCACCTCTTGCCATGTTAACCAACATTTAAATTGTTGAGTATCTAACCGAGAGAGAACTAAATATTTGATGTGGTGTGTCGTCAATATGCAACTCGTTGCATATTGAGCTCCACTTAACTTGTAGAGTTGTTTGTGCTTTTTGCCATGCCATGCATATTTAAACCGGACATGCATCATTCTTGGTTGTGCATCATGCCATGTTTATGTGATGGTTGTTTACCATGTTGTTTGCTTCTTTCCGGTGTTGCTTCTTCGGGTTGGTTCCGATAACGTCGCGTTTGTGAGGAACCGTTCGACTATGTTCGTTTATCTTCTTCATGGACTCGTTCTTCTTCCTTGCGGGATTTCAGGCAAGATGACCCTACCCTCGAAATCACTTCTATCTTTGCTTGCTAGTTGCTCGCTCTTTTCTTATGCCTATGCCGCGATACCTACACTTGCTTATCATGCCTCCTATATTGTTGAGCCAAGCCTCTAACCCACCTTGTCCTAGCAAACCGTTGTTTGGCTATGTTACCGCTTTGCTCAGCCCCTCTTATAGCGTTGTTAGTTGCAGGTGAAGATTGGAGCTTGTTCCATGTTTGGAACATGGATATTTTGTTGGGATATCACAATATCTCTTATTTTAATTAATGCATCTATATACTTGGTAAAGGGTGGAAGGCTCGGCCTTATGCCTGATGTTTTGTTCCACTCTTGCCGCCCTAGTTTCCGTCATATCGGTGTTATGTTCCCGGATTTTGCGTTCCTTACGTGGTTGGGTTATAATAGGAACCCCTTGACAGTTCGTCTTGAATAAAACTCCTCCAGCAAGGCCCAACATTGGCTTTACCATTTGCCACCTAGCCTTTTCTTTCCCTTGGGTTCTGCAGACTCAAGGGTCATCTTTATTTAAACCCCTGGGCCAGTGCTCCTCTGAGTGTTGGTCCAACCCAGAGCACCGTGCAGGGACATCCCTTGGCAACTTGGGTTACGTCGGCTCCTGTACGCTTAGCTTATCCGGTGTGCCCTGAGAACGGGACATGCGCAGCTCCTATTGGGATTTGTCGGCACAGCGGGTGGTCTTGCTGGACTTGTTTTACCATTGTCGAGGATGTCTTGTAGAACCGGGATATCGAGTTTGATCGGAATGTCTCGGGAGGAGGTCTATTCCTTCGTTGACCGTGAGAGCTTGTGATGGGCTAAGTTGGGACACCCCTATAGGGATTTGAACTTTCGAAAGCCGTGCCCGCGGTTATGGGCAGATGGGAATTTGTTAATGTCCGGTTGTAGAAAACCTGAAGTTGACCTTAATTAAAATGCATCAAGCACGTGTGTAACCGTGATGGTGTCTTTCCGGTGGAGTCCGGGAAGTGAACACGGTGTTGGAGTTATGCTTGACGTAGGTTGTTCTAGGATCACTCCTTGATCATAGTTTCACGATCGTGCTTTGCCTTCTCTTCTCGCTCTCATTTGCGTATGTTTTAGCCACCATATATGCTAGTCGCTTGCTGCAGCTCCACCTCATACCTTTTACCCATCCTATAAGCTTAAATAGTCTTGATCGCGAGGGTGCGAGATTGCTGAGTCCTCGTGACTCACAGATACTTCCAAAACCAGTTTGCAGGTGCCGATGTTCCTTGCAGATGACTCAACCAAGCTCAGGAGGAGCTCGATGAAGATCTTGTCCTTTGTGTTGTTTTGTTCTAGTTGATCAGTAGTGGAGCCCAGTTGGGGTCGATCGGGGACTTTGTCGCATTTGGGGTTCTTCTTTTATTTTGGTTCCGTAGTCGGACCTTGATTGTATCTGGTTGATGTAATGCTTTATTCATGTAATTGTGTGAAGTGGCGATAGTAAGCCAACTATGTATCTTTTTCCCTTATGTATTACATGGGTTGTGTGAAGATTACCTCACTTGCGACATTTCTTTCAATGCGGTTATGCCTCTAAGTCATGCTTCGACACGTGGGAGATATAGCCGCATCGAGGGCGTTACACTCCTCACCTGGCGCTGCTCTTCTGGTCAGAGGAGCATGCTGTTGCACCGCCGACGGAAGAGGTCAGGGATCGATAGGAGGACGCGAGGCGGATCGACAAGAGGAGGCCAGCCGGCGGAGGCACGCCGTCTGCTGGCGCGTCGACGGGAGGAGGCCAGGTGATGCGTGCCCTGTGTTGAAAATAATAATGATATGTCTCCCACGTATCTATATTTTTTGATTATTCCATGCTGTTTTATTATCAATCTTGGATGTTTTATAATCATTTTATATCATTTTTTGGTACTAACCTATTGACATAGTGCCAAGTGCCAGTTGCTGTTTTTCCCATGCTTTTACATTCCAGAAAATCAATATCAAACGGAGTCCAAATGCTACAAAACTTAACGAAGATTTTTTATGGGCCAGAAGGAAGGCAATGGGCCCTGGTTGCACCTGGTGGGTGCCCCGAGGGGGGCACAACCCACTAGGGCGCGCCAGGAGGCCCAGGTGTGCCCTGGTGGGTTGTGCCCACCTCGGGTGCCCCCCGGACCGCCTCTTTGCTCTATAAATACCACAATATTCCAGAAACCCTAAGGGCATCGACGAAATATTCATCTAGCCACCGCAGAGTCCAGAACCACCAGATCCAATCTAGACACCATCTCGGATGGGGTTCACCACCTCCATTGGCGCCTCTCCGATGATGCGTGAGTAGTTCTTTGTAGACCTTCGGGTCCGTAGTTAGTAGCTAGATGTCTTTCTCTCTCTCACTGAATTCTCAATACAATGGTCTCTTGGAGATCCATATGATGTTACTTTTTTGCGGTGTGTTTGTTGGGATCTGATGAACTTTGAGTTTATGATCAGTCATTTTTATATCCATGAAAGTTATTTGAGTTTCTTTGATCTCTTATATGCATGATCTCTTATAGCCTCATATTTCTTCTCTGATATTTGGGTTTTGTTTGACCAACTTGATCTATTTATCTTGTAATGGGAAGAGGTGCCTGGTAGTGGGTTCGGTCTTACGGTGCTTGATCCCAGTGACAAAAAGGGAACCAACACGTTTGTATCATTGCGACTAAGGAGAAAAAGATGAGATCTATATCTACCGCCATATAGATAAACAACTCTTATCTACATCATGTCATCGTTCTTATTGCATTACTCCGTTTTCCATGAACTTAATACACTAGATGCATGCTGGATAGCAGTCAATGTGTGGAGTAATAGTAGTAGACGAAGGCAGGAGTCGGTCTACTAATCTTGGACGTGATGCCTATGTAATGATCATTGCCTGGATATCGTCATAATTATTTGAACTTCTATCAATTGCGCAACAATAATTTGTTTACCCATTGTTTGCTATTTTTCTCGAGAGAAGCCACTGGTGAAACCTACGGCCCCCGGGTCTTCTTTCTCATATATTTTCCTTGTGATCTACTTTTCCTTTGCATTTTTATTCAGATCTATTAAACCAAAAAAATACCAAAACACCTTGTTGCATTTTATCTTTATTTATTTTATTTGGCATTCGATTTATCAATCTACTACAATTTACCTCACGTCCGTTTGCCTATCTTGAGGCGTCGTACCCGGGAAGGGATTGACAACCCCTTTAACACGTCGGGTTGCGAGGTGTTGTTATTTGTGTGCAGGTGCTGCTTACGTTGTGTTGCTTGGTTCTCCTACTGGTTCAATACCTTTGTTTCATAACTGAGGGAATACCTACTGAGGGAGTCCTGGATTAGGGGGTGTTCTGGTAGCCGGACTATACCTTCAGCCGGACTCCTGGACTATGAAGATACAAGATTGAAGACTTCGTCCCATGTCCGGATGGGGACTTTCCTTGGCGTGGAAGGCAAGCTTGGCAATGCGGATATTCGAGATCTCCTACCATTGTAACCGACTCTGTGTAACCCTAACCCTATCCGGTGTCTATATAAACCGGAGGGTTGTAGTCCGTAGGCAATCAACTCCATACACAACAATCATACCATAAGCTAGCTTCTAGGGCTTAGACTCCTTGATCTCGTGGTAGATCTACTCTTATACTACCCATATCATCAATATTAATCAAGCAGGAGTAGGGTATTACCTCCATCAAGAGGGCCTGAACCTGGGTAAAACAAAGTGTTCCCTGCCTCCTGTTACCATCCGGCCTAGACGCACAGTTCGGGACCCCCTACCCGAGATCCACCGGTTTTGACACCGACATTGGTGCTTTCATTGAGAGTTCCTCTGTGTCGTCGCCTTTAGGCCCGATGGCTCCTTTGATCATCAACAATGATGCAGTCCAGGGTGAGACTTTGCTCCCCGGACAGATCTTCGTCTTCGGCGGCTTCGCTCTGCGGGCCAATTCGCTCGGCCACCTGGAGCAGATCGAAAGCTACGCCCCTGGCCATCAGGTCAAGTTTGGAAGCCTAAACTACACGGCTGACATCCATGGGGACTTGATCTTCGACGGATTCGAGCCACAGCCAAGCGCGCCGCACTATCTCGATGCGCATGATATAGCTCTGCCGCCGAACAGCGCCTTGGGGGCCGCACACGCATCGGTTTCGACCATTGATTCGGAGCCTACTACGCCGATCGAGGATCAACGGTTGGACGCCGCCTCAGGGGCTCTGATCTTAGAGGCGATCGTGCCGAACTCCAGCCCCGCACTCCGCATGGCCCATGACTCCGAGGAGCCGGATTCCTCTCCGAACCCCGAGCCCCCCGCGCCCCTGCCAATCGAATCCGATTGGGCGCCGATAATGGAGTTCACCGCCGCGGATATCTTTCAGCACTCGCCCTTCAGCGACATCCTGAATTCTCTTAAGTCTCTCTCTTTATCAGGAGAGCCCTGGCCGGACTACGGTCAGCAAGGTTGGGATACGGACGATGAAGAAATTCAAAGCCCACCCACCACCCACTTTGTAGCCACTGTCGACGATCTAACCGACATGCTTGACTTCAGCTCCGAAGACATCGACGGCATGGACGACGATGTAGGAGACGAACAGGAACCAGCACCTGTAGGGCGCTCGAAGGCCACCTCGTCATATGACATATATATGGTGGATACTCCAAAAGATGGAGATGGCGATGGAACAGTGGGGGATGACGCCCCCAAGAAACAGCCAAAGCGCCAGTGTCAGCGGCGCCGCTCTAAATCCCGCCAAAGCAAAAAACGGTGATTCCGGCACGGGAGAGAATACTACCCCGGATAGCGCTGAAGAACACCCACCTCAGCAAGATTCGACAGAGGAAGATGGAGAAGCCAGCCCTCATGAGAGAGGGGCAGACCGAGAGGTTGAGGATGATAACTATATGCCTCCCTCCGAAGACGAGGCAAGCCTCGATGACGACGAATTCGTCATACCATCAGACCCCACCGAACAAGACCGTTTTAAACGCAGGCTTTTAGCCACGGCAAGCAGCCTCATGAAAAAGCAGCAACAGCTTAGAGCTGCCCAAGATTTGCTAGCTGACAGATGGACTAAAGTCCTTGCGGCCGAAGAGTATGAACTCGAACGCCCCTCCAAGAGTTACCCGAAGCGCATGCCGCTACCCCGATCAGAGGAGGAAGCACCAACATCACCAACGAATGACATGGCAGACCGGCCACCTCGCGGCCGCGACAGAGAGGCCTCTCGACCCTCCACCCAAGCCATGCCCCGATGCCGCTCAACTAAGGCACGGGAAAATGCGCCCGACCTGCGAGACATACTGGAGGATAAGGCAAGACAAACAAGATCGATCTACGGATCGCGCAGGCGCCCTACGGCATGTGACAATGATCTTCACTCCGGATACAAATAATCCGGCCGGGCCGAACACAACACATAGCTCTTCCGAGCTGCGTCGTGATATAGCCCAGTACAGAGGCGCCGCACACCCGCTATGCTTCACGAATGAAGTAATGGATCATAAAATCCCAGAGGGTTTCAAACCCGTAAACATCAAATCATACGATGGCACAACAGACCCGGCGGTATGGGTCGAGGATTACCTCCTTCACATCCACATGGCACGCGGCGATGATCTACACGCCATCAAATACCTCCCGCTCAAACTTAAAGGACCGGCCTGGCATTGGCTTAACAGCTTGCCAGTAGACTCAGTCAGTTCTTGGAAGGACCTGGAAGCCACATTCCTCGACAACTTCCAGGGCACTTACGTGCGACCACCGGATGCCGACGACTTAAGCCACATAATTCAGCAGCCAGAAGAATCGGCCAGACAATTCTGGACACGGTTCCTAACAAAGAAAAACCAGATAGTCGACTGTCCGGACGCAGAGGCCCTAGCAGCCTTCAAGCATAATATCCGCGACGAGTGGCTTGCCCGGCACCTGGGACAGGAAAAGCCGAAATCTATGGCAGCCCTCACGACACTCATGACCCGCTTTTGCGCGGGAGAAGACAGCTGGCTAGCTCGCAGTAACAACTTATCAAAGAACCCTAGTAATTCGGATACCAAGGACAAAAGTGGCAGGACACGTCGGAATAAGCAAAAACGCCGCGTTAACGGCGACAGCAATGAGGACACGGCAGTCAATGCCGGATTCAAAGGCTACAAATCCGGTCAGCGGAAAAAGCCATTCAAAAAGAATACTCAGGGCCCGTCCAGTTTGGACCAAATACTTGATCACTTGTGCCAGATACATGGCACCCCCGAAAGGCCAGCCAATCACACTAACAGGGATTGTTGGGTGTTCAAGCAGGCAGGCAAGTTAAGGGCCGAAAACAGAGACAAGGGGCTGCACAGTGACGACGAGGAGCCCAAGCCGCCGAACAACAATGGACAGAAGGGCTTTCCCCCACAAGTGCGGATGGTGAACATGATATACGCAACCCACATTCCCAAGTGGGAGCGGAAGCGTGCGCTACGGGACATATATGCCATAGAGCCAGTCGCCCCAAAGTTCAACCCATGGTCCTCCTGCCCGATCACTTTCGATCGAAGGGACCATCCCACTAGCATCCGTCATGGCGGCTTCGCCGCATTGGTTCTCGACCCAATCATCGACGGATTTCATCTCACAAGAGTCCTCATGGACGGCGGCAGTAGCCTGAACCTGCTTTATCAGGATACAGTGCGGAAAATGGGCATAGATCCCTCAAGGATTAAGCCCACAAGAACGACCTTTAAAGGCGTTATACCAGGTGTAGAAGCCAACTGTACAGGCTCAGTAACACTTGACATGGTCTTCGGATCTCCGGACAATTTCCGAAGCGAAGAGTTAATCTTCGATATAGTCCCGTTTCGTAGTGGCTATCACGCCCTGCTCGGACAAACCGCATTCGCAAAGTTCAATGCGGTGCCGCACTACGCATAACTCAAACTCAAGATGCCAGGCCCTCGAGGAGTAATTACGGTCAAAGGAAACACCGAACGCTCCCTCCGTACGGAGGAGCACACGGCGGCTCTCGCAGCAGAGGTACAAAGTAGCCTTCTCAGGTAATTCTCCAGCCCGGCCATTAAAAAGTCAGACACTGCCAAGCGCGCCCGGAGTAACCCACAGCAGGACCGCCTGGCACACTCTGAGCAAGCGTAGCAATGCGGCCCCAACCCCAGCTTTCGCGACATAGCGAAACCAGTACCTCGCGTACATAACTACGCCCTTGAAATACCATGGGCACAGGGGAAGGGGCACAATAACGACACGCCCAAAATACGGCTTAAAACGTACTAGGGGCTGCCGGATTCTTTTTTTAATTTTTTCTTACTTTCCGGACTCCATACTTCGGACGACCTGTTCGGCAATTCGACTGCCGCACAAACGATGCAAGATCCAGGGAGGCAGACAAGCCATGCCGCATTATGGAACTCCCAGGTGGTCTCTGTTACGAGCGGTATACCCGTTTTAAATATAATTCCGCGGCCTGCCCCTGGTCAGGACATACTGAATAGTCCAATATCTTTTGCTTACCGCACTATTTGTATCGTTCGGCTTTGATAAATAGCCTCTCTATAAATAATGCATAGCTTTTGTCTATTTTCTGCATTACTCTCTTTTATATATGTTCATTAATGACATGTTGCACCCATACACTGTGGTATGGCAAGTACGCCAGGGGCTTCAGTACCCTTTAATATGGTGTGAGAAGTCCGTACACTTTCACAAGTGCGGCACCCCGAACTTATAGCACTATATGCATCGGCTCCGAATCATGATTTGGGTCAATAGTTGGGTTTGCCCGGCTCCTATGTTTTGGTGCCTTACGTTCCGCTATATCGGCTAAGGTAGCACTAGGAGAACCACTGCGATTGTGCCCCGGTTGAGCTGGGTTAAGCACCTCAGTGGAGAAAGCTAAAACTGACTGTCATGATGAGGCGAGAGACCGGTCGCTGTTCGAGAGGTTTTTCGAGTCCCTAAAGACTTATGCCGCTTCGAGCGAGGAGCCGGATTTTGTCCGGCCAAGGCGTGGATAGCGCCCCGAACTCGGTCTTCCAAACTAGGGGCTTCGCCGAAATTTAAAATTATAAAGTTCTATGGCTAAGTGAGAGTGTTCAAGCATTATAGTCCGATTGCCTGGTTCGTTGTGCTGAGCGCCTCCCTCGAAGGACCCAACTATGGGAAAAAGAGCGCTCAGGTTTATCCCGAACACCCCAGCACTAGTGGCATGGGGGCAGAAGCCGACGACTGGCCATCTCTCAATTTTTTGATAAACGGCCGCACAGAAAATAATATTTTGAATTCAACAAGCATTGCTTAAAGCGCCTATGAACAAGTTTTCAATGCACACGATAAAAACGAGCGAGTTTATTCAAAAATTACATCCTTGGTACACTCATCCGCCACAAGGCGGGCACCCACAAGAACATCCTTGTAATAGTTCTCGGGCTTGCGATGCTCCTTCCCCGGCGGCGGCCCGTCCTTCACAAGCTTCTCACCGTCCAGCTTACCCCAGTGCACCTTTGCACGGGCAAGGGCCCAACGGGCACCTTCGATGCAGACGGAGCGCTTGATGACCTCGAGCCTTGGACAGGCCTCCACCAGCCACCGCACCAGCCCGAAGTAGCTCCCAGGCAGGGCCTCTCCGGGCCACAGCCGAACTAAGAAGCCCTTCATGGCCTGTTCGGCCGCCTTGTGGAGCTCGACCAGCTGTTTCAGCTGGTCGCTCAAGGGCACAGGGTGTCCGGCCTCAGCATACTGAGACCAGAACACCTTCTCCGTCGAGCTGCCCTCTTCAGCTTGGTAGAATGCGGCGGCGGCGGATTCGCTGCGGGGAAGATCTGCCAATGCCCCTGGAGAACTCCGGATTCGGGTAAGTAACAAGTAGTTTACTTTTATATTTCTGCTTTGCATAAAGAATGCCTTACCCGATGCTATCTTCTTCATATCCTCCAACTCTTGGAGGGCCTTTTGGGCTTCGGCCTTGGCAGACTTGGCAGTCTCAAGGGCCGCCGTGAGCTCGGACGCTTGGGTCTTTGACTCAAGCTCCAAACTCTCATGTTTTTTCATGAGAGCCAGAAGCTCTTGCTGCACCTCGCCCACCTGAGCTCCAAGTTTCTCTCACTCGTTGTGCTCCGTGGCCATTTTCTTTTCAGCCTCGGACAGCGCCTGCTTGAGGGTCGCCACCTCAGTCGTGGCCCCTATAATAAGCAGCGCAATCCTGTTATTTTTTGCAATCAAGCCTCTCTATAGGCACTTTTTCTGTAAGGTATTTCCTACCTTCTTTTTCCTCGAGCTGCCGCTTGGCAAGGCCGAGCTCTTGCTCGGTCCACTCGAGGTCCTGTTTCTGGACACCCACCTCCGCAGTCAGTGTGGCGGTGGATAGCAGCGAAGCCTGCACATGCATATTGACTCTTTATTGTTATACTCCTGCGAAATTTACTAGATCCTCTATTCGGCTTTTCTTTCCGAATGCCAAACAGAGCATCAGGGGCTACTATCTATGCGGTACTATTTTTACATATTTTTACTTACCTCGAAGCCTGTTAGAAGGCTAGCGCAAGCTTCAGTCAGTCCGCTCTTGGCGGACTGAACCTTCTGGATCACCGTACTCATAATAGTACGATGCTCCTCATCAATGGAGGCGCCGTCAAGCACCTCCAGCAGATTGTCCGGCACCTCCGGTTGGACGGAGGCTGCCGGCTCAAAAGACTTGCTCCTCTTGGAAGGAGTTTGCCTACCGTAGTCTGGAACTGTTGAAGATTCTGGCGCGGTGTCCGGCATAAAGCCGGACTTGAAGCCCTGGGGGGTCTTGTCCCCTTTACTCCTGGAGTCCGGGAGGTTGCCTTGCGGCTCCTCCAGGACCACCTCCTCCTGCCCCAAAGCTTGTCGCGACGCCACTTCGGCGTCATCCGCAGTGCGGGGGGAGATAACGGGCGGAACTGAGTTCACGTCTGATGAATCCAGGGAGCCGCTCGACGACTCGTTGAGTTCGGCCCGGGGCGGGCTGCATGATTATATTCGACATTAGGGAAAGCTGTGCAACAAAAGGAATATCATGAGTTACTCTGGTATCCGAACACTTACGATTTCGCCGGACGCCTGGCCCTGTCCGGCCACTCCTCTTCGTCCTCGTCGGCATCGGGGGTGTAGTCCGGCAGAGGGGTTTTCCTCTTCTTGGACCCTTCGGGCCCCCCTACTAGGGCGGCCTTCCTCTTCTTTCCTCCCCCCGCTGGAGGGGGAGAGGTTTCTTCTTCCTCCTCCTCGTGTCCACGGGAGGAGTGCGTCTCGGACTCGTCGGACGACGAGTCTGACACCACCATATGCCGGGAACTCTTTCGAGTCCCCGTGGCCTTCTTCTTCTTGGCCTTCTTCTCCGGCACCACATAAGGCGCCGGAACCAGTAGCTTCGCTAGTAGAGCTAGGGTTGGGTCTTCGGGCAGCGGAGCCGGACAGTTAATCGATCTGGACTTCGCCCGCCAAGCCTGTCAAAGGTAAGGGAGTTTAGATCCCGAATAGAGTCAAACTATAAAAAAACTTAACATCCTGTAAAAGGTGAAAATAGCTTACCTCGCTAGCGTGATGCTGCGAGCTGTATCCGCGGTCCTCGGAAGCGGATGTGGGAGCATCGGCGCCTTTGGTTAGCACCCTCGAGGCGTCTTCATACGTCGTGTCGAAGAGCCTGTTAAGGGTTCGGTGCTACGCCGGGTCGAACTCCCACAGATTAAAATCCCGTTGTTGACACGGGAGGATCCGGCAGACGAGCATAACCTGGACTACATTGACGACTTGATCGGCTTGCTCACCAGGGACTGGATGCATGCCTGCAGTCCGGTTAGCTCTTTTTCGTCACCCCATGACAGGCCCGTCTCTTTTCAGGACATAAGCCGCGTGGGGGGTCCGGATCGGAACTCGGGGGCTGCGATCCATTTCGGATCGCATGGCTCGGTGATGTAAAACCACCACGATTTCCACCCCTTCAGGGTCTCCATGAAGGAGCCCTCGAGCCATAGGACGTTGGCCATCTTGCCCGCCATGGCGCCTCCGCACTCCGCCTGGCTGCCGCGCACCACCTTGGGCTTGACGTTAAAGGTCTTGAGCCAGAGGCCGAAATGGGGGCGGATGCGGAGGAAATCCTCGCACACGACGATAAACACCGAGATGTTGAGGACGAAGTTCGGGGCCAGATCGTGGAAATCCAGGCCATAGTAAAGCATGAGCCCCCGGATAAATGGGTGGAGTGGAAAACCCAGTCCGCGGAGGAAGTGGGGAAGGAATACTACCCTCTCATGGGGCCTTGGGGTGGGGAGAAACTGCCCCTCCTCGGGAAGCTAGTGCGCGATGTCTTTGGACAAGTATCCGGCCTTCCTTAGCTTTTTGACATGGCCCTCCATGACGGAGGAGACCATCCACTTGCCTCCCGCTCCGGACATTGCTGGAGAAGGTTGAGGTGGGAAGTGCGGGCTTGGGCGCTGGAGCTCGAGTGCGCAGGAGATGGATAGGCAAAGGAGGAAGAAGGCGTAGGTAAAAAGGTGGATCCTTATCCCCTTATATGGGCGGATGCGGTTGTGCATCCCCACCAGCCTAGTAAAACTCGCTTGTCTCCCAAGCGCCGTGATAAATGGCGCGGTTAGGGTTACCCACGTCCGTATTGATGAGAATCCCGTAAAGGGGGTACACGATCTCTGCTTTGACAGGACGTGCCAAGGAAATCGCCTTGCAAAACATGCTGAGGTGGAAAAGTAAAAATGATTCGAGTAAAGGACTTGGCCGTAGTGTGATAACGCACTGCGGGATACGTCGGCAGATTTGATTTGTGTCAATATTATTCTCTCTATGGCAATATGTGGAAACTTACTTGGCAGAGCCGGACACTACTATTGGTGTTTACAATCTTCTATGAAGGACTTGGAGGAGGAGCCCGCCTTGCAATGCCGAAGACAATTTGCGCGCCGGACTCGTCGTCATTGAAGCCTGGTTCAGGGGCTACTGAGGGAGTCCTGGATTAGGGGGTGTTCGGGTAACCGGACTATACCTTCATCCGGACTCCTGGACTATGAAGATACAAGATTGAATACTTCGTCCCGTGTCCGGATGGGACTTTCCTTGGCGTGGAAGGCAAGCTTGGCGATGCGGATATTTGATATCTCCTACCATTGTAACCGACTCTGTGTAACCCTAACCCTATCCGGTGTCTATATAAACCGGGGGGTTGTAGTCCGTAGGCAATCAACTCCATACACAACAATCATACCATAGGCTAGCTTCTAGGGTTTAGCCTCCTTGATCTCGTGGTAGATGTACTCTTGTACTACCCATATCATCAATATTAATCAAGCAGGAGTAGGGTATTACCTCCATCAAGAGGGCCCGAACCTGGGTAAAACAAAGTGTTCCCTGCCTCCTGTTACCATCCGGCCTAGACGCACAGTTCGGGACCCCCTACCCGAGATCCGCCGGTTTTGACACCGACACCTACCTTCGCTGTGCTACATCATCCTTCCCTCTCCAGGGAAATACCGACGTAGTTCCAGCTACCATCAAGGAGAATTTCTGGTGCCGTTGCCGGGGAAGATCAAGTCAAGATAGTCTCCCGGCCACGTGCCATTTCTGGCGCCATTGCCGGGGAGACATCATCAACATCTACCAGGTTCCTAATCACAAATCTCATCTCCTTGCAATTTACATCATTTACCATTTGCCTCTCATTTTCATCTCCCCCACTTCACAAAAATTCGCCATTTTATTTGCCCTCTTTTTCGTTTGCCTTTTTCTCGTTCGATCTTATGTTTGCTTGTGTTCCATGTGCCTTTTGTTTGCTTGCATATTCGCTTGCTAAAAATCTATTGATATGGATCCTCACCCACTTGCTAATCTTTTTAAAAGATCCAATCATGATGAACCAATTTCTAGTGAGTTGAGTGCACTAGATTATCTTTATGAAGTTTTTCTTGAGATTCGTGAATCTGAAAAGTGTGATGAAGAAATTTATGAAGTGATTAATGGTAACTCCTTGAATGAAAAGCATGATTGCAATGATTTTACTATAAATTCTATTAATGTCAATTGTGCTAATGATATGCAAAACCCCAAGCTTGGGGATGCTAATTTTGATATGTCCACTACTTATTGCAATGATCATGATTGGGGTGATTCTTCTTATGATCTTGCAAATTTATTTATGCCTCATGATGAATATGCTATTGGTATTAATGTTTGCAATAATATTGAAAGTGGGTTTGTAAGAGTGTCAACTTTATATAAAAAGAATCCCACATATTTGGAGCGTGTTCAATCTTATGAAATTTTTGATAAAAGTGGGTTTGGAGAGGTCATGACTTTATTTGATGATAATCCCACTATTTTGGCGGAGTGTCAACTTTGCATGCATGTGGATCATGAAGAGAATAATTTATGTGATAGTTATATCATTGAATTTGATTATGATACTACATGTAATTATTTTTAGAGAGGAAAATATGGTTGTAGAAATTTTCATGTTACAAAATTACCTCTCATTATGTTGAGATTTTCAAAGTTTTGTTTCTCTCCTATGCATATGCTAGATATTTCTTGTCTTGATAATTTGTTTGCCTATAAAATTTCTATGCATAGGAAGTATGTTAGAATTAAATGTGTATGTCACATGTTTTATGATGCTCTCTTTGAGTTTCAATTATTATCTTTATTGTGAGCATCATTGAAATCGTAAAGCCTATCTTAATGGCTATAAAGAAAGAGCTTGCTGGGAGGCAACCCAATGAATAAAATTTCTTTTTGCTTTTTGCTTTCTATTCTTGAGTGTTAGCAAAATTATGCTACTGTTATGATTGTGTTTTTTATGTTTTAATTAGTGTTTGTGCCAAGTAAAGCCTATAGGATCTTCTTGGGCAATAGTTGTTTGATCTTGCTGAAAAAACAGAAAGTTTTATGCTCATGAAAATAATTATCATTTTTACCAGAGAGCGGTAAAATACCCATTCCTATTGCAGTAGATCAATATACAAATTACTCAGGTCGTCCTAATTTGGCCTAATTTGTGGAGTTACAGAAGTATTTGAAATTGTCAGATTGATACAGACTATTCTGTTTTGGCAGATTCTGTTTTCTTTGCGTTGTGTGCTTATTTTGATGGCTCTACGGTTTTCTTTGATGAGTTTTCCCCAAAGAAAAGTTGGAATTAAGTAGATATAATACAAAAACAAAATATGAATTGGTTTGATACAACACTTATAGTAGTGGTTTATTATTCTTATACTAACGGATCTCACGAAGGTTTTTGTTGAGTTTTATGTGATTGAAGTTTTCAAGTTTTGGGTTATCTTACGATGGATGAAGGAAGGATGTAAGAGCCTAAGCTTAGGGATGCCCCGACATCCCAAGCTATTATCCAAGAATGAGAAACCAATTAAGATTTGGGATGCCCCTGAGTGGCATCCCCGCTTTCTTCCAACAACTATCGATATTTTAGTCGAGGCTATATTTTTATTCGTCACATGATATGTGTTTTGCTTGGAGCATATTGTATGATATGTGTCTTTGCTTGTTTTATTTTGTGTTTTAAGTCATCAATCCTTGCTGAACACACCTATTTGGGAAGCCAAAAATATATCATGACTTGTTAGAATTGCTCTCTATGCTTCACTTAAATCTTTTATGAGCTAGGACTTGCTCTAGTGCTTCACTTATATCTTTTTTAGCACGGTGTGCTTAGTATTTTGAATAAATGCTCTCTTGCTTCACTTAGATTTGTTTAAGAGTTATTAAAATTTTCAAGAAATTCTCTCTTGCTTCACTTAAATTATTTTGAGAGAAAGAAAATTTGTTATGCTCATGATATTCACTTATATTTGTTCAAGCTTATGAAAAGCAACACATGAAAATTAGTGCCAAAGTGATAGATATCCAAGAAGGATAAACAAAAAGAAAATGTCATGAAGATCATTGGACAAAATAAACTTGATTCTTAGTAATAGTTTTGAGATATGATGATGTGATATGTGAGTTATGTTGATGAGTAATTGTGCTCTAGTAAGAATATTGGTGTTAAGGTTTGTGATTCCCTATGCATGCACGAAAGTCAATAATCATGTAATGAAAATTACATCCTACTTGTGGTGCATTATTCGGTGTTAATTATGCTTAATGTTTGCTTATGAGATTATTTGTTTCTTGGTTGGTCGCTTCTCAATCTTTTTGCTAGCCTTCATTTTGCACTAAGTATGACCTCTACTTGTGCATCCAAAATCCTTTAAAGATGTTTTGCCACATGAGTCCACTATATCTACCTATATGCGGTATTCTTTTGCTGTTCTAAGCAAATTTGCATGTGTCATGATAGAGGCAAAGGTGTCCCGTCTTTCGATGAGATGATGGATATCGCTTTGGTGGAAGTCGACTTTGACGATCCGACTACGAACGTGCGAGGACGTCGCGCCTTAGCAATCGCTAAACCAACTCCGAGAGGTTATTGACCACGCCGGAGCACGATCAACCTGACCACGAGGGTCTGTTTCCTGCGAGCAAACGAAGAACAAGCAAGAAACTAAGATTGCAATCTGGATATTGCGAATATAAGATGAAAGCTTTATTGATCAAGGTGGGGTTCTGTGACGCCTTTGTCTGGTCGTTGAACACAAACGAAGTACGCGAAGTTGCAGCTATGGCGAACTTTTAATCTAAACAAAACCCAAAGTCTAAACGATGCCCTAAGGGTTGTATATATGGAGGAAGAGGGGGGGGGGGAATTTCGTGGCCCTTGGTGGAGGGGTCCGAAATCAACCCTATCTCTTGTTTCCCCACACATACGGACTCTAAAAATAGCCTATACTTATGTATTTCGAAATTACATGGGCCTGGCCCAATAATAAGGTGACGCAGCACCTAAAATAGCCTCAGGACGAAATTTATGAAGTGGCATCTTGTATATTTCGTCCAAGGCTTCATGCACCCATTATGGTGGCTTCAAAGTCCTGAAATCATCACTTGTAACTCCGTTCTTGTTCCCCTTGCGCATGCCATCATCTCCATGCTTGTTCTTGCTCCAATGTTCATCCTTCTCCAAGCTAGGCCCTTCATTTGTAAGCAAAACAAATGTATCCAATTTAGGCAGCATCATATTCTCATGAATATTAGAATCATTACCAAGAAACGAAAGTACCTGGTAATTTAGTTGGCGTGCACGAGCTCTAGTAATTGGTCCAGTATGTATAGCAGCAGGGGCTGTGGGTGTAACAATTGTATTGATGTCCTCATCATCCTCCCCTTCTTGAAATGAAGTCGTCCTCGACGGAAGTTCATCTTCCTCACCCAAATAAGGCTTGAAATCTGCAATGTTAAAAGTGGGACTAACCCCAAAATCTGCAGGCAGCTCAAGTTTATATGCATTATCATTTATTTTCTCTAACACCTTAAAGGGACCATCAGCCCGTGGCATTAACTTTGATTTGCGCAAATCAGGAAATCTATCCTTACGCAAATGTAACCAAACAAGATCTCCAGGTGCAAACACAACATGTTTTCTACCCTTATCTCCAGCAAGTTTATATTTAGCATTCATACGCTCAATGTTTTCCTTAGTTAACTCATGCATTTTTAAAATCAATTCAGCACGTTGTTTAGCATCAAAATTAACCTTCTCCGAAGATGGAAGAGGCAACAAATCAATAGGTGCACGAGGTAGGAAACCATACACAACTTCAAAAGGGCACATCTTAGTAGTAGAATGCAATGAACGATTATAAGCAAATTCAATATGAGGCAAGCATTCCTCCCACATTTTCTTATTATTCTTCAAAACAGCCCTAAGCATAGTAGACAATGTTCTATTGACTACTTCAGTTTGTCCATCAGTTTGGGGGTGACAAGTAGTACTAAAAAGCAGTTTAGTCCCCAACTTAGCCCATAAACATCTCCAAAAGTGGCTAAGAAATTTAGTATCACGATCTGAAACAATAGTATTTGGCACACCATGCAAGAGAATAATTTCACGAAAGAACAAATCAGCAACATTAACAGCATCATCGCTTTTATGACATGGTATAAAGTGTGCCATTTTCGAGAATCTATCCACGACAACAAATATGCTATCCCTCCCCTTCTTTGTTCGAGGTAAACCTAAAACAAAGTCCATAGATATATCCTCCCAAGGAACACTAGGTACAGGCAAAGGCATATATAAACCATGAGGATTGAGTCGTGACTTAGCTTTTTGACATGTAGTGCATCGAGCAATAAAACGCTCAACATCCCGTCTCATCTTTGGCCAAAAGAAATGTGTAGCAAGTACGTCCTCCGTCTTCTTCACGCCAAAGTGTCCCATTAATCCTCCTCCATGCGCCTCCTGCAACAACAAAAGACGAACGGAGCTAGCTGGAATGCATAGCTTGTTAGCACGAAACACAAATCCATCGTTAACGACAAACTTGTTCCACATTCTTCATTCTTTACAATTCTGCATTACATCTTTAAAATCAGCATCATGCACATATTGATCTTTGATGGTCTCCAAACCAAATATTTTGAAGTCAAGTTGTGAAAGCATAGTATAGCGGCGAGACAATGCATCAGCAATAACATTTTCTTTTCCCTTCTTGTGTTTAATGACATACGGGAAAGTCTCAATGAATTCAACCCATTTAGCATGTCTACGATTCAGTTTAGCTTGACTTTTAATATGTTTCAAAGATTCATGATCAGAATGTATAACAAATTCTTTGGGCCATAAATAATGTTGCCATGTTTCTAAAGTCCGAACAAGAGCATATAATTCTTTATCATAAGTAGAATAATTCAGACTAGGCCCACTCAATTTTTCAGAAAAGTATGCAACAGGTTTGCCATCTTGTAATAACACACCTCCTAATCCAATTCCACTAGCATCACATTCAAGCTCAAAAGTCTTATTAAAATCAGGAAGTTGGAGTAAAGGAGCATGTGTCAACTTATCTTTCAATACCGTGAAGGCTTCTTCCTGTGCGGTACCCCAAACAAAAGGCACATCCTTCTTTGTAAGCTCGTTGAGAGGTGCAGCAATGGTGCTGCAATTTCTCACAAAACGCCTATAGAATCCAGCGAGGCCAAGAAAACTCCTCACTTGTGTGACCGTTTTGGGCTGCGGCCAACTCTCAATAGCTTCAATCTTGGCTTTGTCAACTTCAATTCCCTGTGGAGTAACAACATAGCCAAGAAAAGATACCTAGTCGGTGCAAAAGGTGCACTTCCCAAGGTTACCAAACAAACGTGCATCACGTAGAGCAATAAAAACAGCACGTAAATGTTCCAAATGTTCTTCCAAAGATCTGCTATAAATCAGTATGTCATCAAAGTAAACTACCACAAATCGTCCAATGAAAGCACGTAAAACTTCGTTCATTAATCTCATGAAAGTACTAGGTGCATTAGTTAACCCAAAAGGCATGACTAACCACTCATATAATCCAAACTTAGTTTTAAATGCTGTTTTCCATTCATCTCCCAATTTCATACGAATTTGATGGTAGCCACTACGCAAATCAACTTTGGAGAATATTGTAGAGCCACTCAATTCATCAAGCATATCATCTAGCCTAGGAATAGGATGACGATAACGAATAGTAATATTATTAATGCCTCTACAATCAACACACATACGTGATGTACCATCCTTTTTCGGCACTAGAATAATAGGAACAGCACAAGGACTAAGGGATTCGCGTATATAACCTTTGTCGAGAAGCTCTTGTACTTGGCGCATAATCTCCTTCGTCTCCTCTGGATTGGTACGGTATGGTGCACGGTTTGGCAGTGAAGCACCGGGAATTAAGTCAATCTGATGCTCAATCCCTCGAATAGGCGGTAATCCCGGTGGCACGTCTTGTGGAAAGACGTCAGCGAACTCCTGCAAAATGTTAGTTACAGCAGAAGGCAAAGAGGAAGGCACGTCCTCGAATGAAAATAATGCCTCTTTGCACACAAAAGCATAGCAAACAGATTTGCTGAAATCTAGCTCATCAATATCAGATTTGGTGGCAAATAAACATGCACTTTTCAATTTAATTTCCGAAGCAACACTAGATGGTTTATTATTAGGCTTCATTTGTTGCTCAAATTCTTTTGCCACAATCTGATTTTCACTCTTATTCGTCTCCTGTTTTGCTTTATTAGCTCTATTAATATCATCTTTCAAAATGGAATCAGGAGTCATAGGAAGCAAAGTAATATTTTTATCCTTATGAACAAGAGTATAGTGATTGTTTCTACCATGGTGTACAGAATTTTTATCAAATTGCCATGGTCTACCAAGTAATAAGGAACATGCTTGCATAGGTACCACATCACAATCAACATAATCAGCATATGTAGAGATACTAAAATGCACACGAACAGTACGTGTTACCTTAACCTTGCCGCTGTTGTTGAACCATTGGATGTAGTAAGGATGTGGATGTGGTCTTGTGGTGAGAGAAAGCTTCTCCACCATCTCCATGCTAGCCAAGTTGTTGCAGCTCCCTCCGTCTATTATGACGCGCACAGAACGTTCCTTCACAACTCCCTTGGTATGGAACAAATTGTGCCTCTGATTTTGCTCAGCTTGTGTGACCTGCACACTCAAAACACGTTGAGCAACTAAACATTCATACCTGTCAGCGTCTTCAGGAGCCATGTATTGCGTCTCATGATCAGAATCATCTCCACCATGTTCTTCACGTGTAATAAGAGCCAATGTCTCCTCATCATAGTCACTAGCGGACTCATATCCACCATCCGCGGTAGCAATCATCACACGCGGAGATTTGCATTCCCTCGCATAATGACCTCCTCCCTTACAACGACGACAAATAATATCACTTGTGTGCCCTGTTGATGCCATGGAAGAAGAAGAACGCTGTGCAGGCCCCGCAGGTGCGCTCTTGGTAGATAATGGTGGTTGTGCCTGTTTTCTTGTATCACGGCTGGAGGTGGCACCGGATGGAGGTGCTGGTGCAGTTGAAGTAGAAGATGCACGTGGTGTCCATGATGAAGGTCGTCCTGCACAAAAGTTAGTTCGCCCCAATGCTTGTCGATCCTGCACTTCACGTTCAGCTTTACAAGCAAGATGGAATAAACGAGTGATATTAGTATACTCCTTATAGTCTAGAATGGTCTGAATCTCTCTATTTAATCCACCCAGAAAACGTGCAAGCATAGCTTCATTCTCCTCAACAATACCACATCTAATCATGCCAGTTTGTAATTCCTGATAATATTCTTCTACAGAATTTTTTCCTTGTCTTAAGCGCTGTAATTTTTGAAGCAATTCACATTGATAATATGGTGGAACCCAACGCGTACGCATAGCAGTTTTCAAAGCGGCCCAAGTAGTTGGAATAGGATACAATCTACAATGTTCAGACCACCATACACATGCAAAACTAGTGAAAGCACAAACAGCAGCAGCAACTCGTCTCTCCTCAGGATATTGTAAACATGTAAATCGTTGTTCAGTTTCTAACTCCCAAGTAAGATATATATCAGGAACATATCTACCCTCAAATGGTGGAATATTCAATTTCAGTTTAGGAATATGGACATCATCTCGTACCTGAGGTGGTGGTGCAGGCCTACCATTACGAATATATACCTGAGGTCGACCTGCTGGTGGTGGTGCTGGTGGCTGCTCGTAGATCTGATTTTGATCAACCTCATCCTCATAATCGCCCGCATACTCATCATCCTCCTAGGTACCAGCAACAGCAGTAGCAGGAGCCACAGAAGTATCAACAGCAGCACCAACAGTTTGGCCAAACGCAAGAGGAACACGGCTTGCTCGGCGGAGGTCTGCTTCGCGACGTGGAGGTAGTCGTTGTTGTTGTTGTTGGAGAGGTGCGTTAGGTGCAGCGGGTGGTGGTGGTGGAAGACGCGCGAGCAATTCATTAAACTTGTTATCGAGCTTTGTTTCGAACGTCTTCTCAAGGCCAGTGATCTTCTCCATGGCCTCTTCAAAATTGTTCAGCACATCTTGCACCTGTTCAGTCATCATTTGCTGAAACTTATCATCAAGCTCCTTGTTCGATAAATTCTCCCAGTCAATCTCGTCGGCTTGTGATCCTGGCATGGTTAGCAGCAATAGAAACACACAAGAATATGATCCTACAGACTACTAAGAAGTGGTGGTGGTGTATCACAAATCCGTCAAGCAAATCTCAAATTCTTACCAGTTCTTACCCAGCAGCAGGCGGTGATCGGCAACCGTTGTAGTCAAAAACTCTCAAAGCTTGGATAGAGCGATTACCAGGGAGAGTCAAACACACGACGTAGATGTATGTGGAGCTGGGAAGGCTTATAGTATGGTAGCAAAAAGGGTCAGCAATAATCAATTCAGAGATGCAAAGTTGAATAAACGCTCAACGACGGTACTGTGCTGGTCCTAGGCTAGACTGTGCTAGAGACGCGAGCCTAGAACACCAACAAAATCACGGCGCGGCACGTAAACAAGGGAAAAGCACACTCTGAATTTTTTTTTCGCTCTTTTTTTTTGCGCTCTTTTTTTTGCGCTGCTTTTTTTTTTGCGAAAAATCACTATAATGGCGAGTGTCTCAAAACTCTTCCTAGCTCAAACTGACAGGATGGGCACGAAATTTTTCGACCAATTTTTTTTTTCGACTGCCCGGACCCAAAAACTGGAAACGGGTCAAAAAAAACTTCCTATAATGGCACCTGTCTCAAAACACTCAGAAACACCTAAAAATAGGATAGCCAGAAATTTTTTCGAAAAATGCGTTTTCGAAAAATTTTGGGCCTAAACGGAGCGTGGCTACCCGACTCCGGCAAGGAAACACGAATCGGAATCAAGATGGATCTCGAAAACAAACCTAATATGCAAGGAACTCGGATTGGTGGTGGATATATGGTGGTGGTATATGGCAGCGGTGGTGGTAGCGGTGGTAGTATATGGATATGGATCGGTGGTGATATATGGACATGGATTGGTGGTGGTATATGGATACGGATTCGGTGCGGTGGTGGTAGATGGCAGGGGCGATGATGATGGTGCGGCGGCGGCGTGACAACTTATGACCAGAACTCGAAACTCTAAAAGACTAGACTCTAAGACCAGCAACTAGAAACGACGATGCAACCGCAAATTCAACAAAGCAAAACCCTAAAAAGATTATGCAAAGGCTCAGATTGGTTCGGATATGATGAACTAACCCTAATTTTTTTTGTGGCTTTTTCGTGGACTGTAGGTATGAAGAACAGACTCGATCTAAACTACGAAAAACTGTAAAATCTCACCGAGCAACCTGGAAATCTGATACCACTTGATAGAGGCAAAGGTGTCCCGTCTTTCGATGAGATGATGGATATCGCTTTGGTGGAAGTCGACTTTGACGATCCGACTACGAACGTGCGAGGACGTCGCGCCTTAGCAATCGCTAAACCAACTCCGAGAGGTTATTGACCACGCTGGAGCACGATCAACCTGACCACGAGGGTCTGTTTCCTGCGAGCAAACGAAGAACAAGCAAGAAACTAAGATTGCAATCTGGATATTGCGAATATAAGATGAAAGCTTTATTGATCAAGGTGGGGTTCTGTGACGCCTTTGTCTGGTCGTTGAACACAAACGAAGTACGCGAAGTTGCAGCTATGGCGAACTTTTAATCTAAACAAAACCCAAAGTCTAAACGATGCCCTAAGGGCTGTATATATGGAGGAAGAGGGGGGGGGGAATTTCGTGGCCCTTGGTGGAGGGGTCCGAAATCAACCCTATCTCTTGTTTCCCCACACATACGGACTCTAAAAATAGCCTATACTTATGTATTTCGAAATTACATGGGCCTGGCCCAATAATAAGGTGACGCAGCACCTAAAATAGCCTCGGGACGAAATTTATGAAGTGGCATCTTGTATATTTCGTCCAAGGCTTCATGCACCCATTATGGTGGCTTCAAAGTCCTGAAATCATCACTTGTAACTCCGTTCTTGTTCCCCTTGCGCATGCCATCATCTCCATGCTTGTTCTTGCTCCAATGTTCATCCTTCTCCAAGCTAGGCCCTTCATTTGTAAGCAAAACAAATGTATCCAATTTAGGCAGCATCATATTCTCATGAATATTAGAATCATTACCAAGAAACGAAAGTACCTGGTAATTTAGTTGGCGTGCACGAGCTCTAGTAATTGGTCCAGTATGTATAGCAGCAGGGGCTGTGGGTGTAACAATTGTATTGATGTCCTCATCATGTCATCTCTAATTTTCAAAATAAGCTTCTCTTTTGTGTGTATGTTTCACTCGCGGAGCGGTGAGGGGTGGCTAATATTTTCCATGCTAGAGGTGTTATTCTCAAGATGAGTGTTTATTCACTTGTCATTGCACGAGAGTAAGGCAAAGGTATTAGGGATGCCCAGTCCCGAAATGAAAAATAAAATGAATTTACTTTATGTTGTCAAATAATAAATTCCCTGGAAAGTGTTGGTATGGAGGGCACCCGTGGATACGGTTAGCCATGGAAAGTGAAAGTTATGGTGGAAAAAGGAATAAACTTTATTTTCTATTTGGAAACCGCCTATGGCATATTTAGCATGGAAAGTGTTGGGAACTCTAAGTCGTTTTCGTTGGTGGGATGGATACACCTCCCAAAATGTTTTTATCTCTAATTTTTCGCTTTGAGCTCTTGCACCTCTACAAATCCCTACTTCCCTCTGCGAAGGGTCTTTCTTTTACTTTATGCAATTTTTATTTTTTAAAATTTGAGTCTCCATCTTATCTCATAAAAGCACCAACTAGGAGGCAATATGATCATGCTCAAGTATTGAGTGTAGTTAATATTCGAGTGTGTTTCATGAATGGATCAATGTTTGAGCATGATGGGCTAGGGATAACTTATTTTAGCATTGATATTTTGAAAGACATGGTTGCTTGTTGATATGCTTGAGTATCTAAATTATTATGTCAAAACTAGACTATTGCTTTGAATCACATAAAAGTCAAATTGTCCATGCTATAAAGAAAGAAATATGATATGACATGATGAACAACACTCCACATCAAAAATTCTGTTTTTATCACTTACCTACTCGAGGACGATAAGAGTTAAGCTTGGGGATGCTGATACGTCTCCAACGTATCTATAATTTTTGATTGTTCCATGGTATTTTATTATCAATCTTGGATGTTTTATAATCATTTTATAGTCATTTTATATCATTTTTTGGTACTAACCTATTGACACAGTGCCAAGTGCCAGTTGCTGTTTTTCCATGTTTTTACATCACAGAAAATCAATATCAAACGGAGTCCAAATGCCATGAAACATTATGGAGATTTTTATGGGCCAGATGCCACAACCCTAGATTTTGCTTGTAAAAGTTGCATCAGAGTGCATCATGCATCATGTCTAAATTCAAGAAATTTGGAATTGAGGGAATTTTCAAAGCCTCAAATTAAATATAAGGGCTAAGAACCCAAAAATCTCATCCATTTTTTCCAAAAACTCCTTCATTGATGTTTGACAATTTTGGCAAGGGTTTTGGTCCAAACCAAAATTACTGAACATTTTTAAGGATTTATTTTTGGGACTTTGAATTTAAATTAATAGTTATTTGAATTTGAATTATATTCATATAATTAGAATATAACTTCAAATGCCACTGAAATGTTCTATGTGCATTGGGAAAGTCCATCTAGCAAATAAAAATATTTCAGAGAAGTTGGCACTGGTTTTGAATCTTGTTTGAATTTAAAATAGTAGCCAAATAAATAAAAAGAAAACAAACAGAAAATAAATCAAAACTGAACAGAAGAACTCACCTGGGCCAGCTTACCTGTAGAAGCAGCCCACCTGGAGGCCTAGCCCACCAGGGGCAGCCTCGTCTTCTACCTCTTGCTAGTAGGCAGAGGAGAAGCTGGCCACGGCGCGCCACACCGGCAGCTGCCTGTCTGGCTCCCCCTCGACGTTCTGGAGGCTCTAGACGATGCCACGCGCCCCCCTGACCTCTCTCTCTCTCTCTCTCTCTCGCACCCGAAGCTCCTCCCCTCCTCTGCCCTCTCTTCCCTGCGCCACTGAGCGCACCTGACAGCGCCGCTCGTCGTTACCGTAGCCACGGCCACCTCCTCGCCTCCCCCACGAGTCCAAGAGCTTCGCCGAGTCTCCCTCGTCCTCTCCGTCAAGCCACGAGACGCCGGACTCCTCGAAGTGCCGCCCTGACGCCTTCTTCTTCCTCAGGTCGCCGAGATCGCCGGCGACCTCCCGTCGTCACCAGCCCCTCCCCGAGCTCGCTTTGGTCTCCGTTCAATAAGTTGTGAGCTAGGCCGTCTTCCCCCTCTCTCCATTTGCTCGCCCCCATGCCATAGCATCGTTCCCCGTCATCACCGAAGCTCGCCGCCGTTGCCCTTCGTCTCTATCGTCGCTAGAGCGGACGTAGCTTGAAGCCGAGCATGCCACCGTGCTCAGCGCTTCCTTAGGTGGCCGTAGCAACCCACCGGTCGTCCTGTCACTCTCCACAACACCATGCCCGTGCGTGCCCGAGCTCCGGCAGTCGCCAAGCTCGACGCCACGCTCGATTCCGGCCACCCCAGCCACTAACTCCTGTCCCGTTGGATGCGGAAGAGCGCGAGCTACGCATAGAGCTTCTCCGCCACTCGTTTGGTCGTCGGAGCAAGAAACCCGAAGATCTCCGCCGCGTCCTAGTCGCTGCCGGCGTAATTCCGGTGACGCTGACGTCTCGTCATTAGATTAGGTGAATCACATGGTTAGAAGACAACTGTGCCGCTGACAGACCGGTCCCACACCACTAATTAAACCCTGTTAATTCCTGCCTAGTTTTAGTTGATCACAGTGGCCCCACGCGTCAGCGTTGACCTTGCTGATGTGGCCCTTGACTGGGCCCACCCGTCAGTAACCGAGGACAACACTGAGTCCCTGGCATATGGGCTCCACAGGTCAGGTTTGACCTGGACGGCTCAGTTGACCTACTGACGCAGGGATGACACATCGCTGTCGTCATAAATGTTTTCTAGATATTTAGTAAATCAGAAAAGATTTATTTAATTCCAGAAAATAGCCAAAACTTCTAAAAATCATAGAAATTCAACCGTAACTCCAAATGAAATAATTTATATGTGAAAAATTATCAGAAAAATGCAATCTATCCATATGTCCCTTTTTAATGCATGTTAGAACAACTTATAGCTACTGAATTGGACAAATAAAATAATGACATTTGAATGATCACATATGGAGTTTGAATTTGAATCTTGGATTCAAACCAACTCCATTTAACCTGTTGCTAGTTGCATTAGCTCAAATAACAGCATATTGACATGTCATGATCATGCATCATATTGTGCATTACATTGATTGTGTTCCTTCTCCATTGCCGGTGGTTGTTCCCTCTCGATAGACGTGTTCCGACGATGAGTTCGATGACTCCGATGAAGAGCTATACTATCTTCAGAAGTGCTAGGCAAGCAAAACCCCCTTGTTCATTCCGATACAACCCCAATCTCTCGCTCCTGCTCTCTTTTATTGCATTAAGACAACAATGATTCAATTGTTACACGCTGCGGTAGTTGAACCCCTTTCCTCTGCATGACCTGTCATTGCCACAGTAAATAGATGAAACCCACTAGCATGAGTAGGAGTTGTTTGAGACCTGATGTGCCTACTCATTCATGCTTGTTGTCATGCCTGCTACTGCTTAGAGTTGAGTCAGGTCTGATTCATCGGAGATGAATTGGAATGTGGTGAACATGTCCTACTGTTGAGAGCTAAGTGTGTGAACACGATTTGGTAAAGGTAGCGGTGAGAGGCCATGTAGGAGTACATGGTGGGTTGTCTCATTGAAACTGTCCTCAGGAACTGAGTTCTGTGTTTGTGATCCATGAACAGTCACTACCACACATTGGGTTCCGGTAACTCGACCCCTCTCGCCTTATTAATCGCCTAGATTTCTGTCTAGGAGTTGCAACTAGTTTCTGGTGTTTGTAGAATATGTGTTGGGGGCCGTGCATAGTGCTAACCCTAGGGCTGGGCTATGATGCGGTAGAGACATGAGGCATGGTGTACTGAGACGCCCGTTTGGTGGCTCGGGAACCTTGCTCTCATCGTTTGGGGCCGTGAGCGAAACCCCGACCGGATCTCCTTGCGGATGGAACCCGAATAGGCGATAAACCTGGACTAGAGACTTGTGTGGTTAGTCAGGTCGTGGCCGACTCCCTCGCCAGGCTTCCGCTTGAAGGTTGCCGAGATACACGACGTGTACATGGTGGTAAGTGGTGAGAGCGTGTGTGAAGAAGTACACCCCTGCAGGGTTAACATCATCTATTCGAATAGCCGCGTCCGCGGTAAAGGACCTTTGGGTTGCCTATACAGTTCATAGACAAGTGAAAGTGGATACTCTAAAATGCGCAAGATAAGCGTGAGTGCTATGGATGTCGTTCTCGTAGGGAGACGGGAGCGGATCCATAGTGGTATATTGATTGGTGAATATGTGGACTCATGTGCGCCACCTCAAAAGAGTTACATGCAGTAGTAGTTCAGGTTAGCCACTGAGTAAAAGCCGCCTTGCTGCAGTTAAACCCCACCATCCCCTTTGTTGATACTGATGCATATGTAGCTAGTTCTGATGTAAGTCTTGCTGGGTACATTTGTACTCACGTTTGCTTAATTTATGTTTTTGCAGAGAGACTTCAGTCTCACTAGTAGTTCCGCATGGACTTCGACGTTTAGCTTGTTACCTCAGCTACGATCTTGTACCCTTTGGAGGGCCTTGTAGATAGATAAGCTTACTAGCCTTCTTTTTTTTTCAGATGTCTGTACTCAGACATGTTTATGCTTCCGCCTATGCTTTTTGCTTGTATGACTTGAATGCTGGGTCATCAGACCCATGTTTGTAATATCTGACTCTTCGGAGTCTTATGAATCAATACTTTGAGTCGTAGAGTTTTGTTGTGATGCCATGTTGTATTTACACATATTGAGCATATTATGTGTACGATTGAAATGCTTGGTATGTGTGGGATCCGACAACCTAGTTGTCTATCCTTGGTAGCCTCTCTTATGGGGAAATGTAGTCTAGTGCTTCCACTAAGCCATGGTAGTCTGCTACAGCCTGGTTTACCGGAGTCCTGTTAGCCCAGTTTCTACTGCTCTGGAACACTTAGACTGGCCGGCATGTGTCTAAGGGAGTCCTGGGCTAAGGGATCCTCGGGCGTCCGGCCTGTTGGCTATGGGCCGGACTGAGGGGGTGTGAAGATACGAAGACCGAAGACTGTACCCGTGTCCGGATAGGACTCTCCTTGGCGTGGAAGGCAAGCTTGGCATCGAATATGTAGATTACTTTCTTTGTAACCGCCCTTATGTAACGCTAGATCCTCCCGGTGTCTATATAAACCGGAGGACTTAGTCCAGATAGGGAATACTCATTATCATAGCCATACACGCTAGACCTATTGGGTTTAGCCATTACGATCCCGATGTAGATCAGCTCTTGTAACACTCATATTCATCAATATCAATCAAGCAGGATGTAGGATATTACCTCCATAGAGAGGGCCCGAACTTGGGTAAACATCGTGTCCCTTGTCTCCTGTTACCATCAACCTTAGACGCACAGTTCGGGACCCCCTTCCCGAGATCCGCCGGTTTTGACACCGACATTGGTGCTTTCATTGAGAGTTCCTCTGCACTGTCGCTAAAAGGTTTGATGGCCCCTTCAATCGTCAATAATGACGCCGTCCAAGGAGAAACTTTTCTCCCCAGACAGATCTTCGTGTTCGGCGGCTTCGCATCGCGGGCCAATTCGCTTGGCCATCTGGAGTAGACCAAAAGCTACGCCCCTGGCCATCAGGTCAGATTTGGGAGCTTGAACTATTTTGCGGACATCCATGGAGACTCGATCTTCGCCAGATTCGAGACCGCGATAGCCGCTCCCGGTCACCCCAATGATCATGACCTAAATCTGTCATCAGGCTGCGTCTAGGAGATCGCTCCTATAATCACTCTGGCCCTAGATCCGGAGCAAGCTGCGCCACCCAAGGATGGTTGGATCAACCCCACCACGGAGGCCATAGATTCCACGGCGTTGGAGTCTCATACAGACTTAACCTCTCACGACGTCTCTGTCAGCGGAACTCCGGACTCGCATCCGACCGTAAGTTCAGAACCACGTGAGCCCGCGGACGCCGAGCTTGATCGTTTATCGATCTTTGAATTCAGCGTGCGGACATCTTCCAGCACTCGCCTTTGGGCTATGTGCTAATCTCGTTAAAAAACCTGTCCTTGACAGAGGACTCACATCCGAACTATATCGGGCTCGAACTAGGGGCTGACGATGGAGAATTTTGTTTCCCACCTGCCACCCACTTCATAGCCACGGTCGAGGATTTGACCGACGAACTTGACTACGACTCCGATGATGAGGACATGACTACCTTGGATATGACCAAAAATATTGCATATATGCATATTTGTCAGGTGATTTCTAGTGCAAACTATTCAATAATCTATTTATGTTATCCAGAACAAAAATACTTCACACACTTTTGTGTTTTGTCTAATTGCAGGTGTATGGGACATTTGTACAATCCACATATGAAGATAAGGAAGAAAGAGATGTTTATTTGCTGTCCAAAAAGTTCTCTCACGTCACTTTTGGCCGAAGAGAAGATAGAGTCCAAGTCTCTCACGTTCTGGATTCAGATTCGGACTGCACAGACATACCTGACTCAAAACGCACACAAGTTTTTCATACGGACTCCGAATTGGGTGATTCTTTTTTTGTTGGAAACTAGATTTCGTGCACTTTCCAACCCAATTGGAATCACCTTCAAATTCGTCCGGAGCGTTGAGTTGTGGACGAAACAATCTGATGCTGCAGCAGAATCCGAGTCAAACTACAAGTCCAAAGGTGTTACATCACCTCCACTTGGGCCCATTGCCTTGTACGACCTAGATTAGGTTTTAGGCTGCCTTGGGACGTCCTCCCACCTCCTTGGCCGCCACCCCTTGCTCCTATATAAGTAGATCCATCTAGTAGCTTTTCCTTGGGATTTGTTTAGTTAAAAGTTAGCCATTGCAACTTCGTGTACTTCGTTTGTGTCCAACGACCAGACCAAGACCGCTTCCGGATCCCCACCATTATCAATACCTCATATATATTTGCAATATTCAGATTGCTTTATCATATTCTTGCTCGTTCTTCGATTGCTTGCAGGAATAGACCTTCGTGGTCAGGCTGACCGTGCTTCCGGCGTCGTCAGTAACCTCAGGAGATTGGTTTAGCGATTGCTAAGGCGCAACGTCGTGCACGTTTGTAGTCGGATTGTGAAAGTCGTCTCCACCAAATCGATAGTTATCATCTCATCGAAAGATCGGGACCCTCGCCTCACATTAGTCACGCCGCCGCTGCATCATTATCCCTTCCGCTGTCCACCATCCCATCCATTAATTTTCACCACGTGCTACGCACCATTCATTGTCATAATAATAGTTGAGATCGTTCACATCTTCACTTGATCCAATCTGCATCTTATCTAGTTTGTTTTGGAAAGAGGGAGAAAAAGAAGATAAAGAAAAAAAAAGAGAAAAAAGGAAAGAAAAAAAAAGAAAAAGAGGGAGAAGAAAAAGAAAAAAAAGCGTGAGAAAAAAAAGAGAGAAGAAAAAAATTGGATCTATCTAGAATCAATCTCGTACCTGAATTCGGATTGGAATCTGTTTTGCGCACTGTTCAGTAAAACAGGTGTATATTCCTTATACGAAGTCCGTTTTGGCTCCATGTGTACTCAAATTGAAGATAGCGACGAGCCGCATCTAAATAGTTGCAGAAGCTAGTTCAATATTTGACACCTCAAAATCGGCTTCTAAATAGGTCTTTTTGCCCTCCGAAGTTCGTGAATACAGCTTGTTCCAATTTTTCAGGCCAGTTTTAGAATTCTTTGACTCCTCATATCAACTCGGAATTGAGTGATTCTTTTTGCATTGGAAAGCTTGAGTTAGTAGCATTCTTTGAAAGAATTTATCAGAAAATTGTCTCAAACTTTTCAAGAGGAAAGTTGGAGAGAGAGTTGTTGTATATCCTGCTTGGCAGTTGTTTTTCATCATTATCTTCACTGCCTTTGTGATCTTCACTTATATCTTGCTGTCAAGAGCTACTTAGTATCCTTCATTGATGCTAGTTGTGCTACGCCGTGACCTTATTAGTGTTCTAGGCTCGCGTCTCTAGTCTGGTCTAGCCTAGGACCAGCACAGTACCGTCGTTGAGCGTTTATTCAACATTGCATCTTTGAATTGATTATTGCTAATCTTTTGCTACCATATATAGCCAACCCAGCTCCACATATTTCTACACTGTGTATACGTGCGCTCCCCTGCCAATCGCTTTACTCAATATTCGGAGTTACTTGACACCGCTGGTTGCTGATCACCGCCTGCTGCATGGTAAGAACTTGTAAGACATTGATATTTGCTTTACTGTGAGCATTTTACCACCACATCCTAGTAGTTATAGGAACATTATTTTTGGGTTTTGTTTCTTGTTCTACTAATCATGACAGGATCCAGAGTCAATTCATGGGCTTTGTCGATCGTGGGAGACGTGCCACCACCTTTGCAAATACCACAACCGTCACGAGAGGTGCACAAACATCCAAATGCACATGATCAGGTTAATGTATCTATACCACCATTTAATGGCCGTTTTAAACCTGCTTTATATATTGAATGGGAGTTCGACATAAAAAATATATTTGCTTCCCATAATTTCAATGAACATAAAAAGGTTAAGGTTGCGGTTGGTTCTTTCACTGGTTATGCTTTGGTTTGGTGGAGTGAATATTGTCGGTTACACCCTGATTATATACCTACTACTTGGGATGATTTGAAACTTGCCATGCGACATACTTTCGTCCCTGCTTATTATACTCGTGACATGATTAAGAAGTTGCAACACTTAAAACAAGGTAGTGAAACTGTAACAAAATATTATGATGATTTACAAACTACCTTGTTGCATTCCTCTTTAGAAGAAAGTGAAGATGATTTTATGGATAGATTTTGGGGAGGATTAAACCGTGATATTCAAGAGATACTAATTCATGAAGAGTGTTATCCTATGGACCATTTGTTTCATCTTGCTTGCAAAGCTGAACAGGAAATAAAACGACGTGTTGGCCACGAGGAGAACAAGCGCACGGTGCACATTCCAAGAGTTGATATGATTGTTCCTTCAACTACTAGGCATACTATGACAACCACATCCGTTGTTGTCAGGACTACATCACCTCCACCATGTGACACATCGCCCCCGAGAGTGGCTACATCATCTGAGTTGATCATAAGAGGTAATGACAAAGGTACTGATCTTCCATCTCTACATGAGAATGATGAATGCCTTGTCAATTTGAATGCACCATCTGATGAGCTACCCACTACTTTGATCACACCACCTATTTTAGAGGACTACGTTGATAATTTGACTTTGCCATGTGATCAAACAACTGAAATACCAACAATTTTGAGTGCACCCATTGAATTAACTATTGATGCAAAAGAACCAATGTTTAATCATTTTGATATGACCTCTAATCTTGGTGATGATTCTGTGTTGAATGACTTATTGCATGTTTGCTTATTTAAGCATGTTGTAGCATGTAAATTTGATGCAAGTAAGGTTTATTCACCAATGTTGGGATGGTTTAATGATGAACATTGTCAATCTTTTGAAATGAATAAGAGCTTCACTTATATGTGCAAACTGAGTTGCAATATTTTCATGCCTTCTACTTCTTGTGCTAATTTTTTGGCTTTAGATTTTATGAACTATGCAAGTTACTCATCTATTCATGTGTCATATATGCAAAAATCAAGGGAAGTAAAAATGCATGACATATACATATACAACATGTACACCTTGTCTCTTTTGTTAGCCACATTTCAGATTAAGCAACGCCGAGGACGGCTTTATTTTCAAGAAGGGGAGGATGATGAGGACATGACTACCTTGGATATGACCAAAAATATTGCATATATGCATATTTGTCAGGTGATTTCTAGTGCAAACTATTCAATAATCTATTTATGTTATCCAGAACAAAAATACTTCACACACTTTTGTGTTTTGTCTAATTGCAGGTGTATGGGACATTTGTACAATCCACATATGAAGATAAGGAAGAAAGAGATGTTTATTTGCTGTCCAAAAAGTTCTCTCACGTCACTTTTGGCCCAAGAGAAGATAGAGTCCAAGTCTCTCACGTTCTGGATTCAGATTCGGACTGCACAGACATAGCTGACTCAAAACGCACACAAGTTTTTCATACGGACTCCGAATTGGGTGATTCTTTTTTTGTTGGAAACTAGATTTCGTGCACTTTCCAACCCAATTGGAATCACCTTCAAATTCGTCCGGAGCGTTGAGTTGTGGACGAAACAATCTGATGCTGCAGCAGAATCCGAGTCAAACTACAAGTCCAAAGGTGTTACATCACCTCCACTTGGGCCCATTGCCTTGTACGACCTAGATTTGGTTTTAGGCTGCCTTGGGACGTCCTCCCACCTCCTTGGCCGCCACCCCTTGCTCCTATATAAGTAGATCCATCTAGTAGCTTTTCCTTGGGATTTGTTTAGTTAAAAGTTAGCCATTGCAACTTCGTGTACTTCGTTTGTGTCCAACGACCAGACCAAGACCGCTTCCGGATCCCCACCATTATCAATACCTCATATATATTTGCAATATTCAGATTGCTTTATCATATTCTTGCTCGTTCTTCGATTGCTTGCAGGAATAGACCTTCGTGGTCAGGCTGACCGTGCTTCCGGCGTCGTCAGTAACCTCAGGAGATTGGTTTAGCGATTGCTAAGGCGCAACGTCGTGCACGTTTGTAGTCGGATTGTGAAAGTCGTCTCCACCAAATCGATAGTTATCATCTCATCGAAAGATCGGGACCCTCGCCTCTATCATCCGAGGATATCGACGGTATGGACAACGATGCCAGAGAAGAAGAGGTCCAGAACCCGTCGTTCACCAGACGCTGGACGGCCACTTCCTCGTATGATGTATACATGGTGGATGCACCAAAGGAGAACAACGACGAGGACAAGGAAGATCCAGTTGAGGATAAACCTTTTGAAATACAGTCCAAGCGTTGGCGTCAACGGTGCCGCTCTAAGTCACGCTGTAGCAAAGACATCAACACCGGCACAGGAGAAGATAACACTCCAGAAGGTGCCGAAGACAACAAAGACCCCGTCGATACTGCCAATGAACAAGATGAACGGGAAGGAGGGCAGGTTAGCCCTGGTAAACAGGCCACGCACGAAGATTCGGAGGACGATAATTACCTTCTGCTCTCCGAGGACGAGGTGAGCCTCGGCACCGAGGATTTCACGTGCCTGAGGAACCTCTTGAGGAGGAGTGCTTTAAGCGCCAGCTAATTGCCACTGCGAGGAGCTTGAAAAAGAAGCAGCAACAGCTTCAAGCTGACCAAGATCTGCTCAATGATAAATGGACCGATGTCCTAGCAACGGAAGAGTACGGCCTCAAGCGCCCAACCAAAAGCTACCCAAAGCGCAAATTGCTACCTCAGTTTGACGAGGAGGCGCCGGAATATATACCTCCATTGTACAAAGCAGCTGACCGACCACCACATGGTCGGGACAAAATGACAACTCACGCCGAACACCAGCCAGCCCCGCCTCATCGCACAGGTAGAGGTAAATTAGCCCACGGTCATACATATGACCTCCAGCAAAGCCTAGACAATAAAGCATGACATACTAGATCAATCTACGGATCGCGAGGACGTGCCTCGACACGAGACGACGGCCACCTATTCGTACATGACAAATTTAGTCATGCACGGGATGAAAACCGTAGACGGACTCCATCAGAGCTACGTCGCAATATGGCGCGATATAGAGGCGCTGCACACCCTCATTGCTTCACTGATGAGGTCCTGGATCATGAATTCCCAGAAGGGTTCAAACCCGTTAATATAGAATCATACGATGGAACCATGCACCCCGCAGTGTGGATCAAAGATTTTATTCTCCACATTCATTTGGCCCGTGGCGATGACCTCTATGCCATCAAATACCTCCCTTTAAAACTCGAGGGGCCAGCGTGCCACTGGCTCATCAGTCTGCCTGCAAATTCTATTGGCAGATGGGAGGACTTGGAAGAGGCCTTCCTCGATAACTTCCAAGGTACATATGTTCGACCTCCGAATGCTGATGACTTAAGCCATATAGTCCAACAACCCGGAGAGCCAGTGGTTTTGTGATCTTGACCGCTATGTTGAGTTCGTGATCCTGTTGGTTTTCCTTCAAACCACCCATTCTCCAAGATTCTGTGTTGGATACTGTCGTGGGATTGTCACGGCAGATGTCCTAGTGTGAGGACTTAGTCGTGAAGCCATCACAATGTAATTAGCTTAAAGGGGTTAAAGCGGACAAAGGACGCAAAGAATTATACTGGTTTGGCCCCTTGCAGTGAAGGTAGAGCCTACTCTAGTTATGATGGGATTGCTAGGGTTCGATGACCAGGGAGCGAATCCACTTTGCCTGGCTCTCGAGTTGTTGTTTCTTGTCCTTGAACCGCCGCCGGGTCATCCCTTTATATACACAGGTTGACGCCCGACGGTTTACAGAATCCCGGACGGCTCATAAACATGTCCGGCTCGGTTTCTTTATGTCTACGGGCCCTAATCCGCCTTTAGGCCCTGGGCCTTTAGATCTCTTGTAGTAAAGCGCCATACTCCTTGTCTTCATGGGCTTCAATATGGATAATCCTTATGGGTATAACCCGGCCCCTCCTGGGCGGTTTATACTCAGTAGTTATATCCCCAACATTAGGCCCCAAATTGATTTGAACCTGTTCATGTCAATCTTCAACACCTTTAGAAAACTTCTTCTTTAGTACCTTCGAGTAAACCTTGTAATCCGCCATGACGTCATCTTCCAGGATTATAATAAACCGCCGTGACGTCACCTGTTCATTAAAAAACCGTATGTACCTTGCTTTTAATGAGCCTCCGAAAACCGAGGCAACAACTCTGGAATATATCCAGTTTTTGGGCTCCTCGATTCCCGTGCCTGTCGCCTATCCCTTTGTCTTATAAATAGGGCCTAGGTCCCCTTTCCTTTTCTCCCCTTGCCTCTTCTTCTTTCTTCCACCTCTCGTCGCCTCAGCACTCGAGCACTACCGCCACTGTCGACCTTCACCTCTGCCCCGACTTTGGCCGCTGCATCATCCTAACCATACCAGAAAATCGCGGCGCCTCACCGTTGTTCAACAACTTCGGTGAGTTCCTCTTCGTTTCCTCCATAGATCTGTTTAGGGTTCACACGTGCTCCTGGAGGCTTCATGGTGTTCTTCCCCTATTCTTCATTAAGGCCTATACGATAAACTCCAAACATAATACACTCTTGTGCGGTAGCAATGATAATCCCTATTTTGGCATCACATCGTCCCTTTTGTGTAGAAAAACCCGATCTAGCACTTCATGAACTGCTCAAGCACCAACCCTTAGGTCTAAATATTTTCCTTTTCCTGCCATGCGGTAGATCTGAAATTCTAATGTAAAACTATGAAACTTGTTCTTCTTCACTTAGTCATTTTTCAGCTTCAGATCTATACTCTGATTTTCCATGTAGGCGGTTTATCTTTTAGAAAATAACCTGCCATATACCATTAGTCCCCTTGTAAACCGCCATTCGCTTTATCCTTTATACTAGCACTAACCTCCGGTTTAACAATTTTTGCATGCTGGAAAACCTTTTGTCTCTTAACCTGCAACGCTTTATGCTTGTCAACCATGAGTCTTAAACCAGCACAAACCTTCCTTCAGGTTGTCTAAGAAATTGCCAAGACCTTCTATGCTTGCAACTGGGTTCCATCCCAGATTAAGGAAGAAGATCTGAAAGGATGTGTTATCACTGGCGCTTTACAAAAAGCAGAGTGAAATCCACTGGCGAGCCCCTGGTCTGGAAAATGCTCCTACACCCAAGGATGGCAGGATACTTGTGTTTTTTGATCATCTGAGCCGTGGTTTCAAACCTCCTGGGTCAAAAATTTTCTGTGATGTGCTTGCTAGCTTCCAGATCCACCCTCAAGATATTGGACCTAACTCGATATCCAATATTTGTAATTTTCAAGTGTTTTGCGAGGCTTATCTGCAAGAAGAACCGATTGTTGAACTATTCAGGGACTTTTTCTATTTAAACCGCCGCACCGAATTTGTAGATGGGCCCAATACTGAACTTGGCAGCGTTTCAATTCAAAAAAGGAAAGACGTCAGCTTCCCTCACGCCAAGCATCATAGTCATCCTAAGGATTGGAACCAGACTTGGTTCTATTGTAAAGATACTTCCCTTGAAGATGAGAATCCTCTGTCGGGTTATCGTCTTCATCGGCTTACCAACACACATCCATTTCCCCAAAGGTTGACTGCAGAGGAACAGGCCAAATATGCACCATAACTCGCCAAGCTTAGAGCCTTTGTAGCTAATGGTTTGACAGGAATTGACTTTGTTCGTTGCTGGATATCTTAGAGTATTTTGCCTTTAAGTCATCGCCCCGGTTTAATGTGCGAGTACACAGGGGACTGAAAAGATCCTCAATGGCACACTGACATTCAGTTGACTGATGCTGAAGTCACTGAAGCTGTTAAAAAGATACTAGATGAATCGGTGGCTGTCTGCAGCAAAACAGGGCTAAGTCCCTTCTGCATTTTGAATAAACCGCCAGCTGTAAGAATTGCCTAACTCCCGTTTGTACATGATATTCTTAACTGTTTCTTATAACCTTTTCCAATCTTTGGCAGGGCAATGATCTGTTCTGGAAGAAGAAACCTCAGGATAAACCGGCAAAGACGCCTCGTCCCAAGAAAAGGTTGTCAAAAAACTTGCTAAGAATAAAACAACTGAATCAACCGGGCTAAACCTCGACGAGGATCTTGATAATCCGGACTCCGGACTCAGAGGTAGAACTGATGAGGACATCAATACCATTGTTACACCCACAGCCCCTGCTACTATACATACTGGACCAATTACTAGAGCTCGCGCATGCCAATTGAATTATCAAGTACTTCCGTTTCTTGGTAACAATTCTAATGTTCATGAGAATATGATGCTGCCTAAATTGGATACATTTGTTTTTCTTACAAATGAAGGGCCTAGCTTGGACAAGAAAGATGAACCTTGGAGCAAGTTCAAGCATGGAGATGATGGCATGCGCAAGGGGATCAATAACAGAGTTACAAGCGACGATTTCAGGACTTTGAAGCCACCATAAGGAGTGCATGAAGCCTTGGACGAAATATACAAGATGCCACTTCATAAATTTCGTCCAGAGGCTATTCTAGGTGATGCGTCACCTTATTATTGGGCCAGGCCCATGTATTTTCGAAATACTTAAGTATAGGATGTTTTTAGAGTTCGTATGTGTGGGGAAACAAGAGTTAGGGTTGGTTTCGGACCCCTCCTCCAAGAACCACGAAATTCCCCCCCTCTTCCTCCATATATACAGCCCTTAGGGCGTCGTTTAGACTTTGCGTTTTGTTTAGACTAAAAGTTCGCCATAGCTGCAACTTCGCGTACTTCGTTTGTGTCCAACGACCAGACCAAGACGTCACAGAACCCCACCTTCATTAATAAAGCTTTCCTCTTGTATTCGCAATATCTAGATTGCAATATCAGTTTCTTGCTTGTTTTTCATTTGCTCGTAGGAAATAGACCCTCGTGGTCAGGTTGATCGTGCTCCGGCGTGGTCAATAACCCTCAAAAGTTGGTTTAGCGGTTGCTAAGGCGCAATGTCTTCACACATTCGCAGTCGGATCGTCAAAGTCGACTCCCACAGAAAACGATATCTATCTCATCGAAACATCGGGTCACCTTCACCTCTATCAAGAACTTGATTCTCTTGGTGCATTTTTCATACACCTCATTGACAATGACCCTTATTAGGAGGACGCTAAAGCTAGCCGAGCCGAAGATGTAGAGGTAATTATTCTTTCCTCCGGTTCATATCCTCAACCAACACAGAAAATCCGTCAAGCAATCTGGAAAGTAATTTTTTCACACCCTCTAGCTTATCTGGATCCCAGCTTTCTTTTGAAGAAACAGCAGCATGAAGCTCGCCGCACAACCCAGCACAGCAGCCATGTAGTTACTTCAGCCGGTTTACCGAATACTCCAACCCGGAAACATGGATCAGAGGTCTCATATATTTCTGATACTCCTTATCCCAAGGCAGGTTATTTCAGGCAACTTCTTAATCCGTCTGATTCAAACTATCAGGGAACACCTCATTCATCATCCAGTGTGTCAACGGCCACACAACTCCCTCCTCTGAGGACTGTTCCTGGGTGAGCACTTTAAAATTAACTCTTGACGCTTTATACTTATTTGTTATATCTAAACTTTATGTCTTTTCCTTTCAGAGCTAAAGCCAGGCCCAGCAAAAAGGCCAAATTGAATATGCCAGCTGATGATAACCCGGAACAGATCCCAGAACAATTTGAGCCGAATGCTGATGCTATACATGATGATCCACCACGAGAGCATCCTGAGACCTTTGCTGAACCGATGGAAGAGGATCCCACCAGCCATGCTACTGATCCTCCAAGTTCGGCCAGAGCTGCAAACGAAACGTCAAGCCCAGCCAAAACAGCTGATGAAACGCCAAACCCAGCCAAAGCGGTTGTAGACCAATCTGACAATGTCATTGTCACTGGCATCGGCCACACCACCCCTAGCAATCCTATCGCTTTATCAAAGCATAGTGCCAAGGAAGAGTTTTCTGCTATGGATAAGGGCAAGTGGAAAACGGATCTATCCAGCTATGCCCACCTCAACGCCCAAGAGATTCATTCCGCCTTTTTAAACCGCCTATATAGAAGCCGCGACTATGAACCTGGTTTAGTGGGCCTGATGAAGGAGCGATATGAGGTAAACACTGTTAACTCCTCATAATTGTTTCTCTTGTGTCCAATTTCTAATATCAACTCCAGCAGCCCCCAAGGGCCGGTTTATGATAACAACATGAACCGGGTCTTCGTAACACTTCAGCTTTGCCTGCGCAGCCGTCAAGTCAGCCCGGCGAAGAATCATGATCCGGAGGCTGGTTTAATGTTCTGCACACTGCAATCCTTTTTGGGCATCAAAACGCCTTGTAATAGACTAGTTTAAACACTTGGTCTCTATGCCATCGTGCATATTCACTTCTGCATGATACTGTTAATCCGTCATGATTATGTGATATCTGCTTATGGTCCTTAGCAGCTCTATTTGACCTGTTTCTGCATATAACAAGTTTGAAGTGTCCTGGCGGTTTATCGCTAGACAGGTCATAATGCCTAACATATAATCCAGGTTTATAACCAGGCTGTATTGAATGACAATCAAATATATCATACCTGTGATATTGAATCACATCGTTGGCTCACCAACTTCCTATAGTAAAGGTGATAACCCAAATCTTGAGTACTGATAACTCCTCCCTGTTTTGCCGGTTTATAGTAAAGCCGGACCGGGTTGTAATAAACACCGGTTTATTTGTATTTCATACTGGCGATTTGTAGTCGAAGCCAGACCGGGTCAATCAACACCGGATTATAGTTGAATGCATACTGACGATTTATAATCTACAGCAAAAACGGGTCAATAAACACCGACTTAGTATAAAACACCTCAAAAGAAACAAAAAATATTTCAGAAGAAAATATGCAAAAACAGCGAGGCTTTTCATGGGCTGCCAGGCCATTGAGTTAAACCATTTCACAAAGCCTTATAAGATGGACCTCACATCAACCAATCATCATTTTAACTATGACAAGTTCAGGGTCTTTATAAGATTGACTTGTCAAACGTTCGACGGGTCTAACAGGATTACCTGGATGGAGTGGCTTCCTTAAAAAGGCAGGATAACCCGGGGTTTTAGGTGAATACACCTGGCTTTTATAGCCTATTACAAGGTTATAGACTCTTTGTTCTTGTAGAAGCAAAGAGCCCCCTAGTAATATTTTGAGCTGTGCTCAATGGGTGCCTATGTTTGAGTTGTGCTTTGCAACAGACTCTCTTTGGCTCCTTTCGACCTTGGGCGGCAAGCCCCCAAGTGTTTTTCATATGTGGCTTATGAGCCGGATCAACGGGTAATTAAAACTCCGCCGTATAAGCAGAAGCCCCCATGTAACCAAAAACCTTTCAAGGAATAACAACAGAGGCCCCGCTTTAGTAGGGATGCCTGTTTATTATATTGATATAATATATACATTGTCAATAATATGTACATAAGATGAGCCTATGGCTCAAGTGTAGTAAGGCCGAAGATGACCTATATTCCATGGCCGGTGGGTCTCCTCCTGCGATTTACGTGAATCTTTGTGCTCTCGAATATCGATAAGGTAGTATGACCTGTTCTGCAGATTCTTGCTGACCACGAAGGGTCCTTCCCAAGGTGGGGATAACTTGTGCATATTAGTCTGATCCTGGATGAGCCGGAGCACCATATCCCCTTCTTGAAACGTTCTGGTTTTAACCCGACGACTGTGATAATGACGCAGGTCCTGCTGGTAAATTGCCGAACGCGCTGCTGCTATATCACGCTCCTCATCTAACAGGTCAAGTGCTTCCTAACGTGCCTTCTCATTGTCAGCTTCAACATAAGCTGCCACACAGGATGATGAGTCATGACGGATGTCACTAGGGAGAACCGCCTCTGCTCCATAAACCATGAAGAAAGGTGTATAACCCCTAGATCTGTTGGGCGTGGTATTGATGCTCCATAACACAAAAGGTAACTCCTCCACCCAACAACCCGGCGTCCGCTTTAAAGGAACCATAAGCCGGGGCTTGTTGCCTCTTAGGATCTCTTGATTGGCTCTTTCCGCCTGACCATTAGACTGGGGGTGAGCCACTGATGACACGTCAAGCCAGATGTGCTCTCGTTGATAAAATTCTTCCGTAGCACCCTTGGACAGATTAGTAGCATTATCTGTTATGATGCTGTGTGGAAAACCAAACCGGAAAATCACCTTCTTGATGAATTGAACCACCATGGCTACATCACACTTACTAACTGGCTCTGCCTCCACCCACTCAGTGAACTTATCAACCGCCGCCAGAAGGTGGATCTTCATATCCTCGGACCTCTTAAAGGGCCCAACCATATCCAGCCCCCAATTTGCAAACGACCAAGTGATTGGAATCATCCTCAATTCTTGAGCCAGAACATGAGCGCGTCGTGAAAACTTCTGACAACCATCACACCTTTTTACCAAGTCCTCAACATCAGCATGAGCCGTCAACTAATAGAAGCTGTGACGAAAAGCCTTAGCTACCAAGGATTTTGAACTGGCGTGGTGACCACAATCTCCTTCGTGGATCTCACGCAAAATCTCACACCCTTCTTTAGGAGGCACACAACGCTGAAACGCCCCTGTTACACTACAATGATGCAATTCCCCATTGATAATGGTCATTGACTTGGATCGCCATATTATCTGCCTGGCCAAAGTTTCATCTTCTGGTAACTCGCCCTGGTTCATATACGCCAAATATGGGACCGTCCAATCCGGGATAACATGAAGAGCTGCCACTAACTGAGCCTCCGGGTCAGGAACAGCCAAATCCTCCTCTGTAGGTAGCTTGACCGACGGGTTATGAAAAACTTCCAGAAAAACATTAGGTGGAACCGGTTTACGTTGGGAACCCAAACGGCTTAAAGCGTCCGCCGCTTCGTTCTTTTGCCGAACCACATGGTCAACCTGATAACCCTTGAAATGACCAGCCACCATGTCCACTTCTCGTCGATATGCCGCCATGAGTGGATCCTTGGAATCCCAAGTGCCAGACACTTGCTGAGCTACTAGGTCCGAGTCACCAATGCACTTAACCCGGCTTAAATTCATCTCCTTAGCTATTCGAAGGCCATGGAGTAAGGCCTCATACTCAGCTACATTGTTAGTGCAAGGGAACATTAAACGGAGATCATAACAAAACTTATCACCTCGTGGGGAAGTTAACACGAATCTAGCCCCCGAACCCTCCAATTGCCTGGACCCATCAAAATGAATAGTCCAATAAGTGTTACCTTGCTTTTATTCCGGCGCCTGTAACTCTGTCCAGTCATTGATGAAATCCACAAGCGCTTGGTATTTGATTGTCGTACGAGGCACATATTTTAACCCATGAGGTCCAAGCTCAATAGCCCACTTGGCAACTCGGCCAGTTGCCTCCCTATTCTGGATTATATCTCCCAAAGGGGAAGAACTGACCACTGTGATGGGATGACCTTGAAAATACTGCTTGAGGTTCTGGCTTGCCATAAAAACTCCATACACCAGCTTCTGCCAATGTGGGTACCTCTGCTTAGACTCAATAAGTACCTCACTGATATAATAAACCGGCCATTGAACCAGATACTCCTTCCCAGCTTCCTTACGCTCCACCACAATGGCCACACTAACAGCCCGGGCATCAGCAGCCACATATAACAACAGTGGCTCTTTATCGACCGGAGCAGCAATGGTAGGTGGCTCAGCTAATTGCTTTTTCAAGTCCTCAAACGCCGCATTAGAAGCATCACTCCAGACAAAATTATCTGTCTTTTTCATCATCTGATATAGAGGGATAGCCTTCTCCCCTAATCGGCTAATAAACCGACTTAATGCTGCAATACGACCCGCCAGACGCTGAACATCGTTAATACACGCCGGTTTAGCCAGAGACGTAATTGCCTTGATTTTTCCCGGATTAGCTTCAATGCCCCTGTTAGACACTAGAAAACCCAAGAGCTTGCCTGCCGGAACACCAAAAACACATTTGGCTGGATTAAGCATCATCTTATTGACCCTGAGATTATCAAAAGTTTCCTTCAAGTCAGCTATCAACGTGTGCTCCTCTCTGGACTTCACCACAATATCATCCTCATAAGCATGAACATTGCGCCCAATCTGGTCATGAAGACAATTCTGCACACAACGCTCATAAGTCGCCTTGGCGCTCTTGAGCCCAAAAGGCATAGACACATAGCAAAGGGCTCCAAAGGGAGGTATAAAAGTTGTCTTCTCTTGGTCCTTAACTGCCATTTTGATCTGATGATAACCAAAATAAGCATCCAGAAAGCTCAAACATTCACAACCCATCGTAGAATCAATGATTTGATCAATACGAGGGAGAGCGAAGGAATCAGTTGGACAAGCCTTGTTCAAATCTGTGTAGTCCACACACATCCGCCAAGTGCCGTTCTTCTTAAGCACTAGCACCGGGTTAGCTAACCACTCGGGGTGAAAAACCTCCACTATAAACCCTACTGCCAAGAGTCGGGCTACCTCCTCACCAATCGCCTTACGCCTTTCTTCATTGAAGCAGCGGAGAAACTGCCTGACCGGTTTAAACTTAGGATAAATATTAAGAGTGTGCTCAGCGAGTTCCCCCGGTACACCTGGCATGTCACCGGGTTTCCATGCAAAGATGTCCCAGTTCTCACGGATGAACTCGATGAGCATGCTTTCCTATTTTGGATCCAGATTAGTACTGATGCTAACCTGCTTGGATGAATCGCCAGGGACAAAGTCAACCAGCTTCGTATCCTTAGCCGATTTAAACTTCAAGGCCAGATCATGCTCTGTAGTTGGCTTTTTCAAACAAGTCATATCTGCCGGATCAACATTGTCCTTGTAGAACTTCAACGCCTCTGTTGCACAAACCGACTCAGCATAAGCCGCATCACCTTCTTCACATTCCAAAGCAATCTTACGAATCCCATGTACCGTGATGGTCCCCTTATGACCCGGCATATTGAGCTGCAGATAAACATAATAGGGCCTTGCCATGAACTTAGCATAAGTTGGCCGTCCAAAGAGGGCATGGTATGGGATCTTGATTTTTACCACTTCAAAAGTCAATGTCTCTGATCTTGAATCATGATCATCTCCAAAAGCAACCTCTATAGCTATCTTACCAACTGGGTACACCGATTTACCAGGTACCACACCATGGAAAACAGTGTTCGATGGTTTCAGATTTTTATCTATCAACCCCATGCGATGGAAGGTTTCATAATAAAGGATATTGATGCTGCTCACTCCATCCATGAGCACCTTGGTGAATTTATACCCCCCAACCTGAGGAGCCACCACCAATGCCAGATGACCAGGGTTATCAACCCGGGGTGGATGATCCTCTCGACTCCACAAAATGGGTTGTTCAGACTAGCGCAGATAACGGGGCACTATCGGTTCAATGGAGTTTACTGCCCTTTTATGAAGCTTCTAATCGCGCTTGCATAAGCCAGTGGTGAAGACATGATACTGTCCACTATTCAACTGCTTCAGATTGCTCGGGTAACCCGATTGCTGCTGCTGACTTCCCTGATGATTATAACCACTCTGGCTGCCCTGACTGCCCTGATTGCCATGTTCACTTTGGTTGCCTTGAAATCCTGAACCAGAACTGCCTCCACCATAACCCAGCCCATGAGAACCGCTGGGCGGACCATGATCGTATTGGAAAAGATCTAAGTTTTTGAACTCCTGCATAATAAAACAATCCTTCCAAAGATGCGTGGCTGGTCTCTCTTGCATCCCGTGCCTTGGACAAGGCTGGTTTAACGGGCGCTCCAAATTGATACCTGATCCTCCACTGCACGGGGGCGGTTTACCCTTACGCCGCTGATTATTATTCTGTGTGTTGGTGTTAGCCACAAAATCCAAACTATTATCCGCTTTACACTTACCGTTGTTTCCATGACCCGCCGGGTTATGCTGTTGCCCCTTGTTATTGCCACTCTTCTTTCCCTTCCCCGACTTTTCATCATCAGACTCAGGGTCCTTGGTACTCTCAGAGTCAGCATACTTAACCAGGGCTGCCATAAGTGTTCCCATGTCATTGCAGTGATGCTTGAGCCGTCCCAATTTCAGCTTCAAAGGCATGAACCGGCAATTGCCCTCCAGCATTAAAACTGCTGTATCGGCATTGATGCGGTCCGATGAATGCAAGATTTCCGAAACCTGGCGCACCCAATGGGTTGTCGATTCACCTTCTTCTTGGACATAGGCGGCTAAATCTATAATTGACATGGGCTGCTTGCACGTGTCCTTCAAATTCTGGATAAACCGGGCCTTTAACGCACCCCATGACCAAATGAAGTTAGCTGGCAAACTTTTTTGCCAAGTGCGAGTTGTTCCTTCCAACATCATGGTGAAGTATTTAGCATAGGCCGCATCATCCACATCCAGCATCTCCATTGCCATCTCATAGCTTTCGATCCATGACTCAGGGGGTAAATTGGCAGTATAGTTGGGAACTTTGCGGGGTCCTTTGAAATCCTTGGGCAGCCCTACATTACGTAGAGCCGGGACGAGACACAACACCCCCAAAGAGCTGGAGGTAACTCCTGGCTCCATCGAAGTTGTTGGACGAACCGGAGTAAGCTGACGGGCCGTGTACTGCGCCGCTAACTCGGCTTCTCGACACGCTCGGCCCTAATCCACCAAATCCTGAGCATTAGTACCACCACCTGCCAGATTATGCCCTCGAGGCGGGTTACGGCCCTGCGCACTGCTTGACACGGCCGGTTCATCGAAACGCTTGTTGTAACTCCTGCTTGGGCGGGGGGTGGAATGAATCCTCTCGCGGCTGTATGAATACGCCTGCTGCTGAGTCAAAGCTGTCTGAAGGAGCTCCCTAGCCCGTCGCGTCTCAACCGCTATGAGGGACTCACAGTCGACTGAGAGGGGTACCAAGCGTGAAGGAGCAGCGACTATGTTATCCACGGGGTTGGAGTTGAAGGAAATATGCCCTAGAGGCAATAATAAAGTTATTATTTATTTCCTTATATCATGATAAATGTTTATTATTCATGCTAGAATTGTATTAACCGGAAACATAATACATGTGTGAATACATAGACAAACAGAGTGTCACTAGTATGCCTCTACTAGACTAGCTCGTTAATCAAAGATGGTTATGTTTCCTAACCATGGACAAAGAGTTGTTATTTGATTAACGGGATCACATCATTAGGTGAATGATCTGATTGACATGACCCATTCCATTAGCTTAGCACCCGATTGTTCAGTATGTTGCTATTGCTTTCTTCATGACTTATACATGTTCCTATGACTATGAGATTATGCAACTCCCGTTTGCCGGAGGAACACTTTGTGTGATACCAAACGTCACAACGTAACTGGGTGATTATAAAGGAGCTCTACAGGTGTCTCCAAAGGTAGATGTTGGGTTGGCGTATTTCGAGATTAGGATTTGTCACTCCGATTGTCGGAGAGGTATCTCTGGGCCATCTCGGTAATGCACATCACATAAGCCTTGCAAGCATTACAACTAATGAGTTAGTTGCAAGATGATGTATTACGAAACGAGTAAAGAGACTTGCCGGTAACGAGATTGAACTAGGTATTTGAGATACCGACGATCGAATCTCGGGCAAGTAACATACCGATGACAAAGGGAACAACGTATGTTGTTATGCGGTCTGACCGATAAAAGATCTTCGTAGAAAATGTAGGAGCCAATATGAGCATCCAGGTTCCGCTATTGGTTATTGACCGGAGACGTGTCTCGGTCATGTCTGCATTGTTCTCGAACCCGTAGGGTCCGCACGCTTAAGGTTTCGATGATAGTTATATTATGAGTGATGAGGACATGACTACCTTGGATACGACCAAAAATATTGCATACATGCATATTTGTCAGGTGATTTCTAATGCAAACTATTCAATAATCTATTTATGTTATCCAGAACAAAAATACTTCACACACTTTTATGTTTTGTCTAATTGCAGGTGTATGGGACATTTGTAAAATCCACATATGAAGATAAGGGAAAAGGAGAAGTTTAGGTTGTGTTCAAAAAGTCCTTCTCACGTCACTTTTGGGCCAAGAGAAGATAGAGTCCAAGTCTCTCACGTTCTGGATTCAGATTCGGACTGCACAGACATACCTGACTCAAAACGCCAACAACTTTTTCATACGGACTCCGAATTGGGTCATTCTTTTTTTGTTGGAAACTAGATTTCGTGATCTTTCCAACCCAATTGGATTCACCTTCAAATTCGTCCGGAGTGTTGAGTTACGGACGAAACAATTTGACGTTGCAGCAGAATCCGAGTCAAACTACAAGCCCAAAGGTGTTGCATCACCTCCACTTGGGCCCATAAGCCTTGTACGACCTAGGGTTAGTTTTAGGATGCCTTGGGACGTCCTCCCACCTCCTTGGCCGCCACCCCTTGCTCCTATATAAGTAGATCCATCTAGTAGCTTTTTCCTTGGGATTTGTTTAGTTAAAAGTTAGCCATTGCAACTTCGTGTACTTCGTTTGTGTCCAACGACCAGACCAAGACCGCTGACGGATCCCCACCATTATCAATACCTCATATATATTTGCAATATTCAGATTGCTTTATCATATTCTTGCTCGTTCTTCGATTGCTTGCAGGAATAGACCTTCGTGGTCAGGCTGACCATGCTTCCGGCATCGTCAGTAACCTCAGGAGATTGGTTTAGCGATTGCTAAGGCGCAACGTCGTGCACGTTTGTAGTCGGATCGTCAAAGTCGTCTCCACCAAATCGATAGTTATCATCTTATCGAAAGATCGGGACACCCTCGCCTCTATCAATGAGTTTATGAGTTTTGATGTACCGAAGTTAGTTCGGAGTCCCAGATGTGATCACGGACATGACGAGGAGTCTCGAAATGGTTGAGACATAAAGATTGATATATTGGACGGCTATATTCGGACACTGGAAGTGTTCCGGCTGATTTCGGAGAAAACCGGAGAGCTGGAGGGTTACCGGAACCCCCCTGGAGAAGTAATGGGCCATATGGGCCTTAGTGAAGAGAGAGAGGGGCAGCCAGGGTGGGCCGCGCGCCTCCCCCCTGGTCCGAATTGGACTAGGAGAGGGGGGGCGGCGCCCCCCTTTCCTTCTCCCTCCCCACTTCTTTCCCGCTCCTAGTAGGAGTCCTACTCCTACTAGGCGGAGGACTCCTCCTTGGCGCGCCATAGGGGCCGGCCGGCCTCCTCCCCTTGATCCTTTATATACGGGGACAAGGGGGCACCCCATAGACACACAAGTTGATCCACGTGATCATATTCTTAGCCGTGTGTGGTGCCCCCTTCCACCATAGTCCTCGATAATATCATAGCGGTGCTTAGGCGAAGCCCTGCGATGGTAGTACATCAAGATCGTCACCACGCCATCGTGCTGACGGAACTCTTCCCCGACACTTTGCTGGATCGGAGTCCCGGGATCGTCATCGAGCTGAATGTGTGCTAGAACTCGGAGGTGTCATAGTTTCGGTGCTTGATCGGTTGGGCCATGAAGACGTACGACTAAATCAACCATGTTGTGCTAACGCTTCCGTTGTCGATCTACAAGGGTACGTAGATCACACTCTCCCCTCTCGTTGCTATGCATCACCATGATCTTGCGTGTGCGTAGGAATTTTTTTGAAATTGCTACGAAACCCATCAGTGGTATCAGAGCCAGGTTTTATGTGTTGATGTTATATGCACGAGTAGAACACAAGTGAGTTGTGGGCGATATAAGTCATACTGCTTACCAGCATGTCATACTTTGGTTCGGCGGTATTGTTGGACGAAGCGGCCCAGACTGACATTATGCGTACGCTTACGCGAGACCGGTTCTCCTGATGTGCTTTGCACAAAGGTGGCTAGCGGGTGACAGTTTCTCCAACTTTAGTTGAACCGAGTGTGGCTACGCCCGGTCCTTGCGAAGGTTAAAACAACACCAACTTGACAAACTATCGTTGTGGTTTTGATGCGTAGGTAAGATTGGTTCTTGCTTAAGCCCATAGCAACCACGTAAAAACTTGCAACAACAAAGTAGAGGACGTCTAACTTATTTTTGCAGGGCATGTTGTGATGTGATATGGTCAAGACATGATGCTAAATTTTATTGTATGAGATGATCATGTTTTGTAACCGAGTTATCGGCAACTGGCAGGAGCCATATGGTTGTCGCTTTATTGTATGCAATGCAATCGCGCTGTAATGCTTTACTTTATCACTAAGCGGTAGCGATAGTCGTGGAAGCATAAGATTGGCGAGACGACAATGATGCTATGATGGAGATCAAGGTGTCGCGCCGGTGATGATGGTGATCACGACGGTGCTTCGAAGATGGAGATCACAAGCACAAGATGATGATGGCCATATCATATCACTTATATTGATTGCATGTGATGTTTATCTTTTATGCATCTTATCTTGCTTTGATTGACGGTAGCATTATAAGATGATCTCTCACTAATTATCAAGAAGTGTTCTCTCTGAGTATGCACCATTGCGAAAGTTCTTCGTGCTGAGACACCACGTGATGATCGGGTGTGATAGGCTCTACGTTCAAATACAACGGGTGCAAAACAGTTGCACACGCGGAATACTCAGGTTATACTTGACGAGCCAAGCATATGCAGATATGGCCTCGGAACACGGAGACCGAAAGGTCGAGCGTGAATCATATAGCAGATATGATCAACATAGCGATGTTCACCAATGAAACTACTCCATCTCACGTGATGATCGGACATGGTTTAGTTGATTTGGATCACGTAATCACTTAGAGGATTAGAGGGATGTCTATCTAAGTGGGAGTTCTTAAGTAATATGATTAATTGAACCTAAATTTATCATGAACTTAGTACCTGATAGTATCTTGCTTGTCTATGTTTGATTGTAGATAGATGGCCCGTGCTGTTGTTCCGTTGAATTTTAATGCATTCCTTGAGAAAGCAAAGTTGAAAGATGATGGTAGCAATTACACGGACTGGGTCCGTAACTTGAGGATTATCCTCATTGCTGCACAGAAGAATTACGTCCTGGAAGCACCGCTGGGTGCCAGGCCTGCTGCTGGAGCAACACCAGATGTTATGAACGTCTTGCAGAGCAAATCTGATGACTACTCGATAGTTCAGTGTGCCATGCTTTACGGCTTAGAATCGGGACTTCAACGACGTTTTGAATGTCATGGAGCATATGAGATGTTTCAGGAGTTGAAGTTAATATTTCAAGAAAATGCCCGGATTGAGAGATATGAAGTCTCCAATAAGTTCTATAGCTGCAAGATGGAGGAGAACAGTTCTGTCAGTGAGCATATACTCAAAATGTCTGGGTATAATAATCACTTGATTCAATTGGGAGTTAATCTTCCAGATGATTGCGTCATTGACAGAATTCTCCAATCACTGCCACCAAGCTACAAGAGCTTCATGATGAACTATAATATGCAAGGGATGAATAAGACTATTCCCGAGCTCTTCGCAATGCTGAAAGCTGCGGAGGTAGAAATCAAGAAGGAGCATCAAGTGTTGATGGTCAACAAGACCACTAGTTTCAAGAAAAAGGGCAAAGGGAAGAAGAAGGGGAACTTCAAAAAGAACAGCAAGCAAATTGCTGCTCAAGAGAAGAAACCCAGACCTGGACCTAAGCCTGAAACTGAGTGCTTCTACTGCAAGCAGACTGGTCACTGGAAGCGGAACTGCCTCAAGTATTTGGCGGATAAGAAGGATGGCAAGGTGAACAAAGGTATATGTGATATACATGTTATTGATGTGTACCTTACTAATGCTCGCAGTAGCACCTGGGTATTTGATGCTGGTTCTGTTGCTAATATTTACAACTCGAAACAGGGACTACGGATTAAGCGAAGATTGGCTAAGGACAAGGTGACGATGCGCGTGGGAAACGGTTCCAAAGTCGATGTGATCACAGTCGGCACGCTACCTCTACATCTACCTTCGGGATTAATATTAGACCTAAATAATTGTTATTTGGTGCTAGCGTTAAGCATGAACATTATATCTGGATCTTGTTTGATGCGAGACGGTTATTCATTTAAATCAGAGAATAATGGTTGTTCTATTTACATGAGTAATATCTTTTATGGTCATGCACCCTTAAAGAGTGGTCTATTCTTATTAAATCTCGATAGTAGTGACACACATATTCATAGTGTTGAATCCAAAAGATGCAGAGTTGATAATGATAGTGCAACATATTTGTGGCACTGCCGTTTAGGTCATATCGGTATGAAGCACATGAAGAAACTCCATACTGATGGGCTTTTGGAACCACTTGATTATGAATCACTTGGTACTTGCGAACCGTGCCTTATGGGTAAGATGACAAAAACACCGTTCTCCGGTACTATGAAGAGAGCAACAGATTTGTTAGAAATCATACATACAGATGTATGTGGTCCGATGAATGTTGAGGCTCGTGGCGGATATCGTTATTTTCTCACCTTCACAGATGACTTAAGCAGATATGGGTATATCTACTTAATGAAACACAAGTCTGAAACGTTTGAAAAGTTCAAAGAATTTCAGAGTGAAGTTGAAAATCATTGTAACAAGAAAATAAAATTCCTACGATCTGATCGTGGAGGAGAATATTTGAGTTATGAGTTTGGTGTACATTTGAAACAATGTGGAATAGTTTCGCAACTCACGCCACCCGGAACACCACGGCGTAATGGTGTGTCCGAACGTTGTAATCGTACTTTACTAGATATGGTATGATCTATGATGTCTCTTACCGATTTACCGCTATCATTTTGGGGATACGCTCTAGAGACGGCCGCATTCACGTTAAATAGGGCACCATCAAAATCCGTTGAGACGACGCCTTATGAACTGTGGTTTGGCAAGAAACCAAAGTTGTCGTTTCTGAAAGTTTGCGGCTGCGAAGCTTATGTGAAAAAGCTTCAACCTGATAAGCTCGAATCCAAATCGGAGAAATGTGTCTTCATAGGATCCAAAGGAAACTATTGGATACACCTTCTATCACAGATCCGAAGGCAAGACTTTTGTTGCTAAATTCGGAAACTTTCTGGAGAAGGAGTTTCTCTCGAAAGAAGTGAGTGGGAGGAAAGTAGAACTTGACGAGGTAACTGTACCTACTCCCTTATTGGAAAGTAGTACATCATAGAAACCTGTTTCTGTGACACCTACACCAATTAGTGAGGAAGCTAATGATAATGATCATGAAACTTCAGAACAAGATACTGCTGAACCTCGTAGATCAACCAGAGTGAGATCCGCGCCAGAGTGGTATGGTAATCCTGTTCTGTAAGTCATGCTACTTGATCATGATGAACCTACGAACTATGAAGAAGCGATGGTGAGCCCAGATTCCGCAAAATGGCTTGAAGCCATGAAATCTGAGATGGGATCCATGTATGAGAACAAAGTATGGACTTTGGTTGACTTGCCCAATGATCGGCAAGCAATTGAGAATAAATGGATCTTCAAGAAGAAGACTGACGCTGATGGTAATATTACTGTCTACAAAGCTCGACTTGTCGCAAAAGGTTTTCGGCAAGTTTAAGGGATTGACTACGATGAGACCTTCTCACCCGTAGTGATGCTTAAGTCTGTCCGAATCATGTTAGCAACTGCCGCATTTTATGATTATGAAATTTGGCAGATGGATGTCAAAACTGCATTCCTGAATGGATTTCTGGAAGAAGAGCTATATATGATACAACCAGAAGGTTTTGTCGATCCAAAGGGAGCTAACAAAGTGTGCAAGCTCCAGCGATCCATATATGGACTGGTGCAAGCTTCTCGGAGTTGGAATAAACGCTTTGATAGTGTGATCAAAGCATTTGGTTTTATACAGACTTTTGGAGAAGCTTGTATTTACAAGAAAGTGAGTGGGAGCTCTGTAGCATTTCTGATATTATATGTGGATGACATATTACTGATTGGAAATGATATAGAATTTCTGGATAGCATAAAGGGATACTTGAATAAGAGTTTTTCAATGAAAGACCTCGGTGAAGCTGCTTACATATTAGGCATAAAGATCTATAGAGATAGATCAAGACGCTTAATTGGACTTTCACAAAGCACATACCTTGACAAAGTTTTGAAGAAGTTCAAAATGGATCAAGCAAAGAAAGGGTTCTTGCTTGTGTTACAAGGTGTGAAGTTGAGTCAGACTCAATGCCCGACCACTGCAGAAGATAGAGAGAAAATGAAAGATGTTCCATATGCTTCAGCCATAGACTCTATCATGTATGCAATGCTGTGTACCAGACCTGATGTGTGCCTTGCTATAAGTCTAGTAGGGAGGTACCAAAGTAATCCAGGAGTGGATCACTGGACAGCGGTCAAGAACATCCTGAAATACCTGAAGAGGACTAAGGATATGTTTCTCGTTTATGGAGGTGACAAAGAGCTAATCGTAACTGGTTACGTTGATGCAAGCTTTGACACCGATCCGGACGATTCTAAATCGCAAACCGGATACGTATTTACATTAAACGGTGGAGCTGTCAGTTGGTGCAGTTCTAAACAAAGCATCGTGGCGGGATCTACATGTGAGGCGGAATACATAGATGCTTTAGAAGTAGCAAACGAAGGAGTCTGGATGAAGGAGTTCATATCTGATCTAGGTGTCATACCTAGTGTATCGGGTCCAATGAAAATCTTTTGTGACAATACTGGTGCAATTTCCTTGGCAAAGGAATCCAGATTTCACAAGAGAACCAAGCACATCAAGAGACGCTTCAATTCCATCCGGGATCTAGTCCAGGTGGGAGACAGAGATTTGCAAGATACATACGGATCTGAATGTAGCAGACCCGTTGACTAAGCCTCTTCCACGAGCAAAACATGATCAGCACCAAAGCTCCATGGGTGTTAGAATCATTACTGTGTAATCTAGATTATTGACTCTAGTGCAAGTGGGAGACTGAAGGAAATATGCCCTAGAGGCAATAATAAAGTTATTATTTATTTCCTTATATCATGATAAATGTTTATTATTCATGCTAGAATTGTATTAACCGGAAACATAATACATGTGTGAATACATAGTGATAGAGGCGAGGGTGTCCCGATCTTTCGATGAGATGATAACTATCGATTTGGTGGAGACGACTTTGACGATCCGACTACAAACGTGCACGACGTTGCGCCTTAGCAATCGCTAAACCAATCTCCTGAGGTTACTGACGATGCCGGAAGCACGGTCAGCCTGACCACGAAGGTCTATTCCTGCAAGCAATCGAAGAACGAGCAAGAATATGATAAAGCAATCTGAATATTGCAAATATATATGAGGTATTGATAATGGTGGGGATCCGTAAGCGGTCTTGGTCTGGTCGTTGGACACAAACAAAGTACACAAAGTTGCGTTGGCTAACTTTTAACTAAACAAATCCCAAGGAAAAAGCTACTAGATGGATCTACTTATATAGGAGCAAGGGGTGGCGGCCAAGGAGGTGGGAGGACGTCCCAAGGCAGCCTAAAACTAAATCTAGGTCGTACAAGGCCAATGGGCCCAAGTGGAGGTGATGTAACACCTTTGGACTTGTAGTTTGACTCGGATTCTGCTGCAGCATCAGATTGTTTCGTCCACAACTCAACGCTCCGGACGAATTTGAAGGTGATTCCAATTGGGTTGGAAAGTGCACGAAATCTAGTTTCCAACAAAAAAAGAATCACCCAATTCGGAGTCCGTATGAAAAACTTGTGTGCGTTTTGAGTCAGGTATGTCTGTGCAGTCCGAATCTGAATCCAGAACGTGAGAGACTTGGACTCTATCTTCTCTTGGGCCAAAAGTGACGTGAGAGAACTTTTTGAACAGCAAATAAACATCTCTTTCTTCCTTATCTTCATATGTGGATTGTACAAATGTCCCATACACCTGCAATTAGACAAAACACAAAAGTGTGTGAAGTATTTTTGTTCTGGATAACACAAATAGATTATTGAATAGTTTGCACTAGAAATCACCTGACAAATATGCATATATGCAATATTTTTGGTCATATCCAAGGTAGTCATGTCCTCATCATCCTCCCCTTCTTGAAAATAAAGCCGTCCTCGGCGTTGCTTAATCTGAAATGTGGCTAACAAAAGAGACAAGGTGTACATGTTGTATATGTATATGTCATCCATTTTTACTTCCCTTGATTTTTGCATATATAACACATGAATAGATGAGTAACTTGCATAGTTCATAAAATCTAAAGCCAAAAAATTAGCACAAGTAGAAGGCATGAAAATATTGCAACTCAGTTTGCACATATAAGTGAAGCACTTATTCATTTCAAAATATTGACAATGTTCATCATTAAACCATCCCAACATTGGTAAATAAACCTTACTTGCATCAAATTTACATGCTACAACATGCTTAAATAAGCAAACATGCAATAAGTCATTTAACACAGAATCATCACCAAGATTAGAGGTCATATCAAGATGATTAAACATTGGTTCTTTTGCATCAATAGTTAATTCAATGGGTGCACTCGAAATTGTTGGTATTTCAGTTGTTTGATCACATGGCAAAGTCAAATTATCAACGTAGTCCTCTAAAATAGGTGGTGTGATCAAAGTAGTGGGTAGCTCATCAGATGGTACATTCAAATTGACAAGGCATTCATCATTCTTATGTAGAGATGGAAGATCAGTACCTTTGTCATTACCTCTTATGATCAACTCAGATGATGTAGCCACTCTCGGGGGCGATGTGTCACATGGTGGACGTGATGTAGTCCTGACAACAACGGATGTGGTTGTCATAGTATGCCTAGTAATTGAAGGAACAATCATATCAACTCTTGGAATGTGCACCGTGCGCTTGTTCTCCTCGTGGCCAACACGTCGTTTTATTTCCTGTTCAGCTTTGCAAGCAAGATGAAACAAATGGTCCATAGGATAACACTCTTCATGAATTAGTATCTCTTGAATATCACGGTTTAATCCTCCCCAAAATCTATCCATAAAATCATCTTCACTTTCTTCTAAAGAGGAATGCAACAAGGTAGTTTGTAAATCATCATAATATTTTGTTACAGTTTCACTACCTTGTTTTAAGTGTTGCAACTTCTTAATCATGTCACGAGTATAATAAGCAGGGACGAAAGTATGTCGCATGGCAAGTTTCAAATCATCCCAAGTAGTAGGTATATAATCAGGGTGTAACCGACAATATTCACTCCACCAAACCAAAGCATAACCAGTGAAAGAACCAACCGCAACCTTAACCTTTTTATGTTCATTGAAATTATGGGAAGCAAATATATTTTTTATGTCGAACTCCCATTCAATATATAAAGCAGGTTTAAAACGGCCATTAAATGGTGGTATAGATACATTAACCTGATCATGTGCATTTGGATGTTTGTGCACCTCTCGTGACGGTTGTGGTATTTGCAAAGGTGGTGGCACGTCTCCCGCGATCGACAAAGCCCATGAATTGACTCTGGATCCTGTCATGATTAGTAGAACAAGAAACAAAACCCAAAAATAATGTTCCTATAACTACTAGGATGTGGTGGTAAAACGCTCACAGTAAAGCAAATATCAATGTCTTACAAGTTCTTACCATGCAGCAGGCGGTGATCGGCAACCAGCGGTGTCAAGTAACTCCGAATATTGAGTAAAGCGATTGCCAGGGGAGCATACGTATACACGGTGTAGAAATATGTGGAGCTGGGTTGGCTATATATGGTAGCAAAAGATTAGCAATAATCAATTCAAAGATGCAATGTTGAATAAACGCTCAACGACGGTACTATGCTGGTCCTAGGCTAGACCGGACTAGAGACGCGAGCCTAGAACACTAATAAGGTCACGGCGTAGCACAACTAGCATCAATGAAGGATACTAAGTAGCTCTTCACAGCAAGATATAAGTGAAGATCACAACGCAGTGAAGATAATGATGAAAAACAACTGCCAAGCAGGATATACAACAACTCTCTCTCCAACTTTCTTCTTGAAAAGTTTGAGACAATTTTCTGATAAATTCTTTCAAAGAATGCTACTAACTCAAGCTTTCCAATGCAAAAAGAATCACTCAATTCCGAGTTAATATGAGGAGTCAAAGCATTCTAAAACTGGCCTGAAAAATTGGAACAAGCTATGTTCACGAACTTCGGAGGGCAAAAACACCTATTTAGAAGTCGATTTTGAGGTGTCAAATATTGAACAAGCTTCTGCAACTATTTAGATGCGGCTCGTCGCTATCTTCAATTTGAGTACTCACGGAGCCAAAACGGACTTCGTATGAGGAAGATACACCTGTTTTACTGAACAGTGCGCAAAATAGATTCCAATCCGAATTCAGGTACGAGATTGATTCTAGATAGATCCAATTTTTTTTCTTCTCTCTTTTTTTTCTCACGCTTTTTTTTTTCTTTTTCTTCTCCCTCTTTTTCTTTTTTTTCTTTCCTTTTTTCTCTCTTTTTTTTCTTTATCTTCTTTTTCTCCCTCTTTCCAAGACAAACTAGATAAGATGCAGATTCGATCAGGCGAAGATGTGAGTGACCTCAACTATGATTATGACAATAAACAGTGCGTAGCACATGGTGGAAATTGGTGGATGGGATGGTGGACAGCGGATGGGATAATGATGCAGCGGCTGCGTGACTAATGTGAACAGAACTCGAAACTCTAAAGGAACTAGACACTAAGACCAGCAACTTGACACGACGATGCAACCGATAATTCAACTATGCAAGCAATGAAAAGAAAATTGTAAAGGCTCAGACTGGATTGGACCAAGGATGAATAGATCTAACTCTTTTTTGTGGCTTTTTCTTGGACAATAGGTAAGAAAATAAATCTAATCTAGGAAAACTGGAAATTCTCACCGAGCAACCTGAAAACTGATACCACTTGATAGAGGCGAGGGTGTCCCGATCTTTCGATGAGATGATAACTATCGATTTGGTGGAGACGACTTTGACGATCCGACTACAAACGTGCACGACGTTGCGCCTTAGCAATCGCTAAACCAATCTCCTGAGGTTACTGACGATGCCGGAAGCACGGTCAGCCTGACCACGAAGGTCTATTCCTGCAAGCAATCGAAGAACGAGCAAGAATATGATAAAGCAATCTGAATATTGCAAATATATATGAGGTATTGATAATGGTGGGGATCCGTAAGCGGTCTTGGTCTGGTCGTTGGACACAAACAAAGTACACAAAGTTGCGTTGGCTAACTTTTAACTAAACAAATCCCAAGGAAAAAGCTACTAGATGGATCTACTTATATAGGAGCAAGGGGTGGCGGCCAAGGAGGTGGGAGGACGTCCCAAGGCAGCCTAAAACTAAATATAGGTCGTACAAGGCCAATGGGCCCAAGTGGAGGTGATGTAACACCTTTGGACTTGTAGTTTGACTCGGATTCTGCTGCAGCATCAGATTGTTTCGTCCACAACTCAACGCTCCGGACGAATTTGAAGGTGATTCCAATTGGGTTGGAAAGTGCACGAAATCTAGTTTCCAACAAAAAAAGAATCACCCAATTCGGAGTCCGTATGAAAAACTTGTGTGCGTTTTGAGTCAGGTATGTCTGTGCAGTCCGAATCTGAATCCAGAACGTGAGAGACTTGGACTCTATCTTCTCTTGGGCCAAAAGTGACGTGAGAGAACTTTTTGAACAGCAAATAAACATCTCTTTCTTCCTTATCTTCATATGTGGATTGTACAAATGTCCCATACACCTGCAATTAGACAAAACACAAAAGTGTGTGAAGTATTTTTGTTCTGGATAACACAAATAGATTATTGAATAGTTTGCACTAGAAATCACCTGACAAATATGCATATATGCAATATTTTTGGTCATATCCAAGGTAGTCATGTCCTCATCAGGTGTCCCGATCTTTCGATGAGATGATAACTATCGATTTGGTGGAGACGACTTTGACGATCCGACTACAAACGTGCACGACGTTGCGCCTTAGCAATCGCTAAACCAATCTCCTGAGGTTACTGACGATGCCGGAAGCACGGTCAGCCTGACCACGAAGGTCTATTCCTGCAAGCAATCGAAGAACGAGCAAGAATATGATAAAGCAATCTGAATATTGCAAATATATATGAGGTATTGATAATGGTGGGGATCCGTAAGCGGTCTTGGTCTGGTCGTTGGACACAAACAAAGTACACAAAGTTGCGTTGGCTAACTTTTAACTAAACAAATCCCAAGGAAAAAGCTACTAGATGGATCTACTTATATAGGAGCAAGGGGTGGCGGCCAAGGAGGTGGGAGGACGTCCCAAGGCAGCCTAAAACTAAATATAGGTCGTACAAGGCCAATGGGCCCAAGTGGAGGTGATGTAACACCTTTGGACTTGTAGTTTGACTCGGATTCTGCTGCAGCATCAGATTGTTTCGTCCACAACTCAACGCTCCGGACGAATTTGAAGGTGATTCCAATTGGGTTGGAAAGTGCACGAAATCTAGTTTCCAACAAAAAAAGAATCACCCAATTCGGAGTCCGTATGAAAAACTTGTGTGCGTTTTGAGTCAGGTATGTCTGTGCAGTCCGAATCTGAATCCAGAACGTGAGAGACTTGGACTCTATCTTCTCTTGGGCCAAAAGTGACGTGAGAGAACTTTTTGGACAGCAAATAAACATCTCTTTCTTCCTTATCTTCATATGTGGATTGTACAAATGTCCCATACACCTGCAATTAGACAAAACACAAAAGTGTGTGAAGTATTTTTGTTCTGGATAACACAAATAGATTATTGAATAGTTTGCACTAGAAATCACCTGACAAATATGCATATATGCAATATTTTTGGTCATATCCAAGGTAGTCATGTCCTCATCATCGAGGCGAGGGTGTCCCGATCTTTCGATGAGATGATAACTATCGATTTGGTGGAGACGACTTTGACGATCCAACTACAAACGTGCACGACGTTGCGCCTTAGCAATCGCTAAACCAATCTCCTGAGGTTACTGATGATGCCGGAAGCACGGTCAGCCTGACCACGAAGGTCTATTCCTGCAAGCAACTGAAGAACGAGCAAGAATATGATAAAGCAATCTGAATATTGCAAATATATATGAGGTATTGATAATGGTGGGGATCCGTAAGCGGTCTTGGTCTGGTCGTTGGACACAAACGAAGTACACGAAGTTGCAATGGCTAACTTTTAACTAAACAAATCCCCAGGAAAAGCTACTAGATGGATCTACTTATATAGGAGCAAGGGGTGGCGGCCAAGGAGGTGGGAGGACGTCCCAAGGCAGCCTAAAACTAAATCTAGGTCGTACAAGGCCAATGGGCCCAAGTGGAGGTGATGTAACACCTTTGGACTTGTAGTTTGACTCGGATTCTGCTGCAGCATCAGATTGTTTCGTCCACAACTCAACGCTCCGGACGAATTTGAAGGTGATTCCAATTGGGTTGGAAAGTGCACGAAATCTAGTTTCCAACAAAAAAAGAATCACCCAATTCAGAGTCCGTATGAAAAACTTGTGTGCGTTTTGAGTCAGGTGTGTCTGTGCAGTCCGAATCTGAATCCAGAACGTGAGAGACTTGGACTCTATCTTCTCTTGGGCCAAAAGTGACGTGAGAGAACTTTTTGAACAGCAAATAAACATCTCTTTCTTCCTTATCTTCATATGTGGATTGTACAAATGTCCCATACACCTGCAATTAGACAAAACACAAAAGTGTGTGAAGTATTTTTGTTCTGGATAACACAAATAGATTATTGAATAGTTTGCACTAGAAATCACCTGACAAATATGCATATATGCAATATTTTTGGTCATATCCAAGGTAGTCATGTCCTCATCAGGTGTCCCGATCTTTCGATGAGATGATAACTATCGATTTGGTGGAGACGACTTTGACGATCCGACTACAAACGTGCACGACGTTGCGCCTTAGCAATCGCTAAACCAATCTCCTGAGGTTACTGACGATGCCGGAAGCACGGTCAGCCTGACCACGAAGGTCTATTCCTGCAAGCAATCGAAGAACGAGCAAGAATATGATAAAGCAATCTGAATATTGCAAATATATATGAGGTATTGATAATGGTGGGGATCCGTAAGCGGTCTTGGTCTGGTCGTTGGACACAAACAAAGTACACAAAGTTGCGTTGGCTAACTTTTAACTAAACAAATCCCAAGGAAAAAGCTACTAGATGGATCTACTTATATAGGAGCAAGGGGTGGCGGCCAAGGAGGTGGGAGGACGTCCCAAGGCAGCCTAAAACTAAATATAGGTCGTACAAGGCCAATGGGCCCAAGTGGAGGTGATGTAACACCTTTGGACTTGTAGTTTGACTCGGATTCTGCTGCAGCATCAGATTGTTTCGTCCACAACTCAACGCTCCGGACGAATTTGAAGGTGATTCCAATTGGGTTGGAAAGTGCACGAAATCTAGTTTCCAACAAAAAAAGAATCACCCAATTCGGAGTCCGTATGAAAAACTTGTGTGCGTTTTGAGTCAGGTATGTCTGTGCAGTCCGAATCTGAATCCAGAACGTGAGAGACTTGGACTCTATCTTCTCTTGGGCCAAAAGTGACGTGAGAGAACTTTTTGAACAGCAAATAAACATCTCTTTCTTCCTTATCTTCATATGTGGATTGTACAAATGTCCCATACACCTGCAATTAGACAAAACACAAAAGTGTGTGAAGTATTTTTGTTCTGGATAACACAAATAGATTATTGAATAGTTTGCACTAGAAATCACCTGACAAATATGCATATATGCAATATTTTTGGTCATATCCAAGGTAGTCATGTCCTCATCACATAGACAAACAGAGTGTCACTAGTATGCCTCTACTAGACTAGCTCGTTAATCAAAGATGGTTATGTTTCCTAACCATGGACAAAGAGTTGTTATTTGATTAATGGGATCACATCATTAGGTGAATGATCTGATTGACATGACCCATTCCATTAGCTTAGCACCCGATTGTTTAGTATGTTGCTATTGCTTTCTTCATGACTTATACATGTTCCTATGACTATGAGATTATGCAACTCCCGTTTGCCGGAGGAACACTTTGTGTGCTACCAAACATCACAACGTAACTGGGTGATTATAAAGGAGCTCTACAGGTGTCTCCAAAGGTAGATGTTGAGTTGGCGTATTTCGAGATTAGGATTTGTCACTCCGATTGTCGGAGAGGTATCTCTGGGCCCTCTCGGTAATGCACATCACATAAGCCTTGCAAGCATTACAACTAATGAGTTAGTTGCAAGATGATGTATTACGAAACGAGTAAAGAGACTTGCCGGTAACGAGATTGAACTAGGTATTTGAGATAGCGACGATCGAATCTCGGGAAAGTAACATACCGATGACAAAGGGAACAACGTATGTTGTTATGCGGTCTGACCGATAAAAGATCTTCATAGAAAATGTAGGAGCCAATACGAGCATCTAGGTTCCGCTATTGGTTATTGACCGGAGACGTGTCTCGGTCATGTCTGCATTGTTCTCGAACCCGTAGGGTCCGCACGCTTAAGGTTTCGATGACAGTTATATTATGAGTTTATGAGTTTTGATGTACCGAAGTTAGTTCGGAGTCCCGGATGTGATCACGGACATGACGAGGAGTCTCGAAATGGTCGAGACATAAAGATTGATATATTGGACGGCTATATTCGGACACCAAAAGTGTTCCGGGTGATTTCGGAAAAAACCGGAGAGCCGGAGGGTTACCGGAACCCCCCGGGAGAAGTAATGGGCCATATGGGCCTTAGTGAAGAGAGAGAGGGGCAGCCAGGGTGGGCCGCGTGCCTCCTCCCCCTGGTCCGAATTGGACTAGGAGAGGGGGGGGGGGCGATGCCCCCCTTTCCCTCTCCCTCCCCACTTCTTTCCCCCTTCTAGTAGGAGTCCTACTCCTACTAGGAGGAGGACTCCTCGGCGCGCCATAGGGGCCGGCCGGCCTCCTCCCCTTGATCCTTTATATACGGGGGCAAGGGGGCACCCCATAGACATACAAGTTGATCCACGTGATCATATTCTTAGCCGTGTGCGGTGCCCCCTTCCACCATAGTCCTCGATAATATCATAGCGGTGCTTAGGCGAAGCCCTGCGACGGTAGTACATCAAGATCATCACCACGCCGTCGTGCTGACTGAACTCTTCCCCGACACTTTGCTGGATCGGAGTCCGGGGATCGTCATCGAGCTGAACGTGTGCTAGAACTCAGAGGTGTCGTAGTTTCGGTGCTTGATCGGTCGGGCCGTGAAGACGTACGACTACATCAACCACGTTGTGCTAAAGCTTCCGTTGTCGAGGGTACGTAGATCACACTCTCCCCTCTCGTTGCTATGCATCACCATGATCTTGCGTGTGCGTAGGAATTTTTTTGAAATTACTACGAAACCCATCAGGAGTAATGACCCGTAGGTGTTGACACGTGCCGTGACGGGATATTCTAACGAGGTGGATCTACTGTACGCGGCTGAACCGGTGCCCCCATTTCAGGTGCTTCTACCAGTTTACCACCGGTTGGTTGCTGGTTCCTGCTCCTGGCATGTTAAAGAGATTACTCGGATCATAAACCAGAGGTAGGTGGGACCGGTACCTTCTCCTCATTACATCATTTGATGCATTCTGATCCAACATGAGCCGATAAGCCTGTGCATCCAACTCGGCCCGCTCCGCAGCCATCCTGGCATTCTCGGCTGCCAGATCTGCCTTGGCTTGAGCTATCTAATCCTTTACTTTCGCGACTTCTGTGTTATGCTGATCCTGATTCGCCGCATTAACTTCAGCCGCCAGAAGTGTTGCCAAAGCGTCGAACAAATCAGACAAAACATGAGCCGGTGGTGGCCCAGGGCCTCCTGCCCCAGCTGCTGTTGAACTGGAGATCATTGCTACTACGGTTGAAGAATGCTGCGCTGACTGTGTACCGGCCATGAAGATTGCAACTCGGCTAGGCGGATCAAGGGGGTCCGGAATACTGTCGCCATCGAAATAGCCCCCAAACCGGCCATCTTGTAGTTGGTACAATGACTCGGTCTCTGCGATAGATGACTCGTCATCAGAGTAAACGACGGTTTCGCCACATGTCGGGGATATACCCCGCGCTGTAACCCGCCGGATGTATGACCCGGCTGGAGCATGGCGACTCACTAGTGACCTGCCCGATCTTGGCGACTCATCAGTAACCTGGCGGGCGGGTCAGATGGACAACAAGGCCCAAAGCCCAGAAGGACGGCTCACGTTATGATGGGCCGGCTTAAGAGGAAAGGGATGACAAATATTTTCTTTACGAGGAAGCAAGACCCGGACTTGTATTCAACTTGTAAGAGAAGATAGACTAGTCCTAGTCCTACTAGGACTCCACATGTAACCCGCCCCTCTAACTTATAGAAGGAGGGGCAGGGCTCCCCAAGAGGGACAAGCAAGAAGAAACAATCTTTAGGGCTATACACAAATAGCCGGCTTACAGGCGATTCCCTTATGATCATAATGAGACCTAGCCACAAACAGCATGTAGGGTTATTACCGGATGATGTTTCCCGGGGCCCGAAGCTGTCTAAACCCTTGTCTTGTGTTGCGTCTCTCGATTCTGCTCAACCCCTCTCAAGCTACCACATAGATGCGTTGGCCTCGCGACTAAATCCTCACACTAAGGACATCTGCCGTGATAATTCCACGACAGTTGGCGCCCACCATGGGGCTCGTGCACGGTGGTGTTAAGTTCTTGAAGGGATCTCTTCTAGGGATCGAGGGGCTCGAAAAGGTGAAGAAGAGCAGGGTTACATCTTTGATCAGCCATTGTTTTGTGATCGTTTGGACTAATTTCAAGTCGCCAAGACGAAGGGATCTTAGAAGAAGACGTGTTAGATTAACCGGCAAATCGCTGATTTGTGTGTTCATGGTTATGGCTACTCTTGAGAAGAAGAAAAATCATACGCGTGATTGATTCACCGAGACCGACTGGGTATTGTCCTCATGCGGATCAACATGACACAACTCGTAGGACTACAGCAGTACCGAGGCGAACTCTGCAAACATCGTGCAGTTGATTCCTCGTCGGAGTGTCCAGATAAGATCAAAGAGTGCTAGTGGCTGAAATAGTAAAAAAGGAAAATCCCGTGATGCGATCTGCAGTCTTGGTGTCCACGTCATGGTATTAAAGTGGGTCAAAAGTGCTACTAGGAAAAGACAAAGCCAAGTACATCCACTCAACGTGGAAATCAAAAGGAAGAAAAAGAAGAGGATAGCTACTATATCGATCTGGACACTTGGCCGGACGAGAGTTCGTAAACCAAATCAACTACGACCCGGATTCTGCTGCCACGACTACACATTGTTGGTCTACTTGATCCGGCCTCCGCTGGCAAGCGACCACTCTGTCCTCGAGCCGGCCTTTGCTACTACCTCGCAGCTTCACCTCTTCCGAGCCGCCCCAGACTCTGCCGCCACCGCGACCATCGCGCCGACACTCCTCAGTAGCTGCCATCACTCGGCCTCATGCTGTCGCTCTGCCGAGCCGTCGTACTAGGCTCCCGCATGCCGTCGCGATGCGCCTCCGGTTGAGCCGCCTGATGCTTCCAAGGCGCCTGCCTCAGCTTGCTGCCTCGCCGACGTATCTTCATCGTACGGCCGCAAGTTGCTGTCGCTAAAAGTATCGCATTAACATCACCGCCACGGAGAGCCGCCGCACTACACAAGTCGCGGTGGCAAAGATGACCCAGTCAGATAAGAAGCAGATAGTGCATGAAAGTTAACCAATGTCAGATGAAAAGTACTGTTTTTGAGCCTAGCAAGAGCACCTGAAAGAAGAATGGTGATTGGAAGCCTAATCCGTTCTTTGCATAAACAAAAAGTACTACTCCAGCCATCATCTCAAGAAAATTCAACGCCGGGAGACCCACGCAATCAACTGCCAACCAGCTCGTCCCTACGGCCGCCGAGCCGACGTCGCTTGCTGCTACGAGCCTCCGAGCCGCCGTTGCTATGATTCGCCGCCCAGCCGGCCCGCGACGCTGACCTACTACTGATGTGACTCGCCGCGTCACCTGCCTCAAGCCGCCGAGTTCGCCTTGAGTCGCTGGGTCCCGCTGGTTCGGCCGCTCACCGCCGAGCGCCGCCTCGCTACTACTGCTCTTGCCTTACCACCCATGATCTAGCCTCGGTCATTTTTGCCGCTGAGGTCTCAATTCACCTTGACCCGGCCTCCTCTATGGTCAAACCACCCGTTAGCGGGCTCGCTTCGTCGCTAAGTCGCCTCGCCGACCGTCCTGGGCTGTTCTGGTCGAGCCGCTGCCGGGTCTCCCCGCGCCACCTCTAGCTCTGAGCTTGTTGAGCTACCGCGCCCCACGGAGACGCCGCCTGGTCAAACCACATCGTTGACCTACTTCCAAGGCCTCGAGCCGCCTCCGACTCCACCAGTTGCCTCCCGTGCGCTCGCCGCATCCGGTGCACCGGTCGACTCCTGTGTCCTCCGTCGCTGCACTTTGGACCGCTGCGCCAAGACGCCCCTGATGTCCTCACTTGCCCTTCAAACCGCCTTCATCGACACAGTCGCGCGGGGCCGGCCTCCGCTTCGAACTGCCGCAGCTACATCGTTCAGCCATCAAGTCATTCTATGGCCTTCAAGGTTGCCTCCGTCGCCGCCTTTGCCCCGGGCTGCCTTCACCTCGAGCGGTGACTGCCTCTGAGCCGCCGGCCAACGTTGAGCAATTGACAATTGTTGAAACTTTGACCCTGAACCGCCCTTGAGACCTCACTGGGGGAGCCTTCTCAGCCTCGCTGATCGTGCGACCCATCTCTGGGTTGCCTTTGCTGAGACACGTCTCGTAGAGCCGCCCCGCGGCCATGGTCAAGCTATTAAACCACCACTGTTGATTGCCGGGGAGTACTAGTTTTGCTCAAAGTGAATGTGTGCTACTGTTCGTGCAAAATACCAAAAAGAGAATATGAGCTGCTGAGGCGCCGTGGATGAGTTTATACATGGGTAACCAAACCAAGCGTATACTTGATGCATCTGGCAATAAGGCATGAAGTGTTTACATGGAAGGTCAAGTCAAAAAGGTCAATCACATTATCAGGAGATGTGTGTTGGCAGTTTTGGATAGAACAGTCTCGTGCATGGCTGTTATCAGGAAAGGGTAGCTGCTGGAGATGTTCAGAGGAGTTGTTATCAACATCAAGACAGTGTGCTGCCGAAGAAGGGAATTATTTTGTCCATGATGGCTACAGTGCTGTGGTTAATCCCCTTTTGCAAGGACAGGAGAGTGGGGCTAAATCGCCATTGCAAATATTGAAGGTTGTTCGTAAAACGGACCACCTCTCGTCCGGACGAATCAGGTGATATCCATTTAAAGTTTATTTTATTAACACATATTGTTTTCATCAAAGAATAATTACTTGGTCTATAATAATTTTTTGCAGGATAACCATTCCTTATAAAAGGGTGTCACAAAAAGAGCAGGAGCAAATATTATTTTTGCACTAGCGCTCGTCCTGCGCAAAGTTGCCACCCCCGCTACATCAACACACGCGACTGACTCATTGTCCGTGCCTATGGCCGACTTGCCCACGTCTGTGCCGTTTCCAGTGCCGCTGCCGACTCTCCCCGTCCGCACCGGCTTACAACACTGTGGCCGACTCGGCCATGGTTAATTTCAGCTTCACTATGGTGATCATCAACTCCGCGGTGGATATTTTCTGGTCTAACATATCAAGTGAAATCCATCCAGTATATTTTTATATTATATATTGCGTTCTTTAAAAGAGCAATTATTCTGGCTTGCAAGTTCTGTAATGTAGGACAGGATGTCTACTGCAAAAGGGACTATTATATCACTGAGCTGTTGAATGACTCATACCAGTTTATATCATGGTCAAGTATGAAGAATCTCAAGACAACTCATTGAGTCGTCTTAAGACTCGGGGGCTACAATGGCATGACTCGGCAAAATTGGCCAGTATCAGTAATCCAGAACTCTGGGTCATTGGAGAGAAAAAATAACCCGACCCCGGAGACTACTGCTATATTGATTAGAATTTAAAGGCCGTCAGAAAATTTCCAGTTCAAAATGAAGAATGCCAGTTTAAAATCCGGCTCAAGGTAAACATGTCTCCCACAAAGCTTTGAAGCTCTCAATATCCGGTTTGAAATTCCGGTTTAAAAATAATTCATCTCTCGTAAGTTCGAGTTTTCAGAAAAAATTACAGGGATCAAAGAGAGTTTGTTGCACAGCACAACTCAAACATAGGCACCCGGTGAGCACAACTCAGAAATATATCACTTGGGGGCTTCCGGCTTATTGAGCTAAGCTATGATTACCCTTTGATCCGGCTCATAGCCATAGTTACAGGTCATTTGGGGCTTCCTGTTCAAACATAGGTCGTATTCGAACCAAAGAGAACATAGCTGTCGGTACCCTCTTGATCGGCGCAATGCCAAACTCACTAGGGGGCTTCTTGATCGTATATGAATCATAGCTTAACCCCTTTTGGGTCCGACTTGGATCGTATTTGAATCAGGGTCGTTAAAAACCTCTCAAGGTCATTTGGGGGCTTCCTATTCAAACATAGGTCGTATTCGAACCAAAGAGAACATAGCTGTTGGTACCCTCTTGATCGGCGCAACGCCAAAGCCACTGGGGGCTACATGATCGTATTAGAATCCTAGCTTAACCCCTTTGGAATGGTTTACTAATCATATTCGAATCAGAAACCTCGATTTTTATTTGGTTTTTTGCAAACAATATTTGGTTTTGTCTTGAGACTTTTTTGTTCAGATCTAAGTATAAGTGTGGTTTTGTTTAAACCCGGCTTGGCTTTGGACGATAAGTTGCCAGCATGTGACAATCATCATATATTTGGAAGTATTGGCTTCTAAGGATTGGGTTATCACCCTTACTGCATAGGTCATGTAAACCGGCAGTACAAATTCAATATCACAATGGTTATATGTGGGATATTATGACCCGCCCTGCGGTAAACCGCCAAGGGATCTTGTGATCTACTTATGTGCAGGATAAGACTACATTTGGGTGGTCACCCGCCCTGGCTTTTGACGTTAAGTCGCAGGGCATATGTTGTTTAAACTATGTGCAGGATTTACAGAGCTATGATTTACATAAATGATTAAGTTCCAGCCCATCATCAAAGATTGAAATTGGTGTCTCAAAAGGGTTATCAATTCTTGATTTTCTCAAAGGCTATAAGCTGCCGGGTTATAAAATTCCGGCTTACAATGGAGGCATATTACATCGCCATCAGCCAAGAGCCATCGGGTATTTAAACTCCGGATTTACTTGTCAACAGATAAGGTATTCAAAGTCGCTTTGGTGCAATGGCTATTATTTTATCAATGGATATGATTTATTCTACAATGGAAAGAATAGTCCTGAGTCGCTGCAGGCTTACGGCCCGACACTTGGGGGCTATATTATTCAAATTGAGATTATATCAAATATGCAAGTCCCATGTCACTGCCAGCATGCACCATGGCACTTGGGGGCTAATGTAAAGTCATTTTTATGGGCCTTATTATTGAAGACCGACTCATCACATCATAATGAGCTGGCCCTTGGGGGCTACCAATTGCTCCTGTCAAAAATTCAAGGTACACAAGCCTCAGTCCATTATATTGAAGGATCCACTTCTCAGTTGATAAAGCACAAGGCTCTTAACCTTGTGGACATGGGTTCAAGCTCCATGATGGGGGTTACATCATATGATATTATTGTCAATGAAATATATAAAGTCCCAGCTCAGTATTATCTTACTAAGCCGGCCCTTGGGGGCTACACATTGCTGCTCAAAATCTACATGATCATATCTACAAAGTCCCTGCTCATTATTGCATGATGACCTGGCCCTTGGGGGCTACACTGATTGAAGTTTTTTATGAGTATAAGGCAATTACAAGTCCCAGGTTGCTGCAAGCATGACAACCGGGCACTTGAGGGCTACATATATGGAGTATTCAGTCTTTACTAGTGACTAAGATGAACAACATGGATTTCTTCAAAGTGGCAGTATTTATATTGAAGCAAGTCTTAAGTCATCATTTTGTTTCTGCTCAAGACTTGGGGGCTACAGGTAATATGGATATAAGGGAGAAAAATCTTCAAATTCTCAGTTTTGAGTAAACCAGATTGACCCGGCGTCACCAATAACTATGACCCGGCGTCGGCAACACTTATGACCCGGTGCTATCAATATTTACAAACCGGATATTTTGGCAATGATAAACCAGCAAGTTCTACAAGCCGGCTGAAAGTCAGATGAGTTTTTCAAGACCAATATTTTTTAAGCCGGCGCTTTGGAAGCCGATTCAAGTGGATTATTTCTTACAATATTTCTCTATAAGATACCAATGTCTGCAAATTGACTCTGAAGCTAGCCTATTGACCCGGATTTCTCAAAAGAAGTATCTGGATATTTTACATTGACAAAATTGAAACATATCTGCTAAGGGAGATTTGTTATGAGATCATGAACATGTATATATCAACAAGGAAATGACAAGGACTTTAGGATGATCAGGTGCCGGCTTACAAAATATTTAACCTGGAGCACAACCTGTCAAATTTGTTCTTGTGTTTATATCACAGATTATTTTAACATGGATAAATCCAAATTAAACTGGGAGCTAATGTCGGGGATATACCCCGCGCTGTAACCCGCCGGATGTATGACCCGACTGGAGCATGGTGACTCACTTGTGACCTGCCCGATCTTGGCGACTCATCAGTAACCTGGCGGGCGGGTCAGATGGACAACAAGGCCCAAAGCCCAGAAGGCCGGCTCACGTTATGATGGGCCGGCTTAAGAGAAAAGGGATGACGAATATTTCCTTTACGAGGAAGCAAGATCCGGACTTGTATTCAACTTGTAAGAGAAGATAGACTAGTCCTAGTCCTACTAGGACTCCACATGTAACTCGCCCCTCTAACTTATATAAGGAGGGGCAGGGCTCCCCAAGAGGGACAAGCAAGAAGAAACAATCTTTAGGGCTAGACACAAATAGCCGGCTTACAGGTGACTCCCTCATGATCATAATGAGACCTAGCCACAAACAACATGTAGGGTTATTACCGGATGATGTTTCCCGGGGCCCGAAGCTGTCTAAACCCTTGTCTTGTGTTGCGTCTCTCGATTCCGCTCAACCCCTCTCAAGCTACCACATAGATGCGTTGGCCTCACGACTAAGTCCTCACACTAAGGACATCTACCGTGACAATTCCACGACACCACCAGATACCGATCTATCCTCAGATTCCACTCCGTGGATGACTCCCATGAAGGCATGCTTCATGGCAGGCTGAACCCGGGCGGATCTCGCATGCTGAGCCTTTCGACGATGTCGGTGCAGATGTCCGGCTCAGGGCCCGGTTCGCCGATCTTGCCAATGAAAACGTGTATACCACCAAAGGGGACCCGGTACCCGTACTCGTTTGAGCCGGCCTCGGGGCCCCAGCCTACATTGTCGATGCAGAGCTTGTCATAATGACTCTTGGTCATCCGGCCCACAACGTATCCCTTGAGCCCTTCGAAGCTGCCATCTAAGAACTTGAAACCATCGTGCGATAGCCCCACGGTAGGCGCCAACTGTCGTGGGATTGTCACGACAGATGTCCTAGTGCGAGGACTTAGTCGTGGAGCCATCGCAACGTAGTTAGCTTAAAGGGGTTAAAGCGGACAAAGGACGCAAAGAATTATACCGGTTCGGCCCCTTGAGGTGAAGGTAGAGCCTACTCCAGTTATGATGGGATTGCTAGGCTTTCGATGACCAGCAAGCGAATCCGCTTTGCCTGGCTCTCGGGTTGTTGTTTCTTGTCCTTGAACCGTCGCCAGGTCGTCCCTTTATATACACAGGTTGATGCCCGACGGTTTACAGAATCCCAGCCGGCTCATAAACGTGCCTGGCTCGGTTTCTATCCTTTCCTATCTTACAATACAAGTTACACACCTTATGGTGGTTTATGTCTACGGGCCCTAATCCGCCTTTAGGCCCTGGGCCTTTAGATATCTTATAGTAAAGCGCTATGCTCCTTGTCTTCATGGGCTTCAATATGGATAACTCCTTATGGGTATAACCCGGCCCCTCCTGGGCGGTTTATACTCAGCAGATACCCTAAACTAGTCAGTTGAGCTAAACAACAACTTGGAGAGTTGGAAGATGAAAGCTTGTCCCACTTAGTTCATTTTGGAAGGGATATCCTTGTGTTGTGTGTTTGTTGAAGAAAGATGGTATCTTCATCGATTGATCCTCGTGATCAATTGTCGGTGTTATTGTCTTATCCAATCTTTGATTTGAGCATGGACTATCGTCAAATCAAATCAGAACCAACAATGATCGTAATGTTGTCTCACTCGTGGTTGTCTCCTCGAGCATACACCATTATATCTTTTGGGTCTGACCAATGCTATCACCGTGTTCATTTAATTGTGGAATTCCATCTATATGGAAACCTGGATGGATTGTTGTTGAGCCCATTGACAACATTTTCATCTTGTCCATGATTCATGTTGAACATCTAAGTTAGAGTTGGAAACTTTTGAGAGCATTTTCTTTGTGTTAGCTCATGAAGCATATGTTCGGATGAAAGAAGTGTCTTCCTCTAATTCATGTGCATTTCATGCAAGTTGCCACCATGAATTTGAGAAAGTCAGTGTTGCTTCCTCTGGAATCATCCCAAGTCAGTCATGCATGTGCGAAGTATACATTGGTTTGTGAGATTAGCTACCTCTGTTCCACATGTATTTCCTAGCACGCCAAGCCACTGACTGATTTGTTCAAGGATAATAAGTTCTAAGTGCTAGTCCTAAAGGTACCAGATGGATTTGTACAAGATTCCGTTATCCTCGATGATGGTTCCCAACCTGAACGTGGTAGTGTTTCATTGTAAGACTACTATGTGGTCATGCTTGTCTGGGACAGCGTGCGCACATATGTGTAGCAGAACCAGTTCATGTTTTGGAGCTTGCTATCGTAGTTCACTCCCCGAGAATCTCGCAACGCCATCTCGTCGATTTGTGTTGCAAACTTTCATTTTTCTTTATGGACTTGATGAGTCTGGAATATCCTGACACCAACCAGATCCGAATCTCAGGCAGATATGATGGTTGGAACATTCCAACATTTGCATTTTGTTCCCAGCCTATACCCACCATTGTGCCATTTTACTATGGTCTGCCTTCTTAGTAATTATTGTTTAGGATTATCTTCAAAAGTGTTCCTACCATGGGTCCCTTCAATTTCTGATGATAAGCAAAATCATCCCTTACGTTGTCTTCAACAAGGTAGTCCACATTGTCCATCCTAGTCCAAGTATTTCATTCTTTCGAACTCCTTCAAACGATCCATTGTGAATTGCCTCAGGCTGGTATGAAGAGTTTCAATGATCTATGGATCAAAAGTAATTCTTTTTGCCACTTAAGGGAATATTTCTATGAGTCACCTCCCCCAAGGTGTCCTGTTATGGAATCATGGCAATTATCTCCTCGCTACTTTGGAACCATGCACCATCCTACTCCAGCTTGGACTTCTTGCTTACCAAATTAAACCTTCGTCATCAGATCCTTACCATCATCTCTAATGTGTGTCTTGTGTCTCAGTCCGAGAGATGTTTCAATGTCTCACTCCATGAGTTGATCCTGAGTTTCTCAGTCTTCATGAAGATCGATTTTTCTACAGTTTTCCCTTTCTTCTGGTTGTCATGTTGGATGGAGTTCTCAGAGCAAGACATCAAGATCAATGTGATGCAAGGAATCAACGTCCTTATGAAGGGCAATTGGATCATGCAGACCGTGTTTGCTTTGTGTCCCCTCTGTCTTCTTACCTCACGTCTTGATTCTCGGGACGAGATTCTTGTTTAGTGGGGGTGAGTTGTCACAGCCCTATATTTTGCTTGTAAATAGTTGCATCAGAGTGCATCATGCATCATGTCTAAATTCAAGAAATTTGGAATTGAGGGAATTTTCAAAGCCTAAAATTAAATATAAGGGCTAAGAACCCAAAAATCTCATCCATTGTTTCCAAAAACTCCTTCATTGATGTTTGACAATTTTGGCAAGGGTTTTGGTCCAAACCAAAATTACTGGACATTTTTAAGGATTTATTTTTGGGACTTTGAATCTAAATTAATAGTTATTTGAATTTGAATTATATTCATATAATTAGAATATAACTTCAAATGCCACTGAAATGTTCTATGTGCTTTGGGAAAGTCCATCTAGCAACATAAAAATATTTTAGAGAAGTTGGCACTGGTTTTGAATCTTGTTTGAATTTAAAACAGTGGCCAAATAAATAAAAACAAAACAAAGAGAAAATAAAACAGAACTGAACAGAAGAACTCACCTGGGCCAGCTTACCTGTAGCAGCAGCCCACCTCGAGGCCCAGCCCACCAGGGGCAGCCTCGTCTTCTACCTCTTGCCAGTAGGCAGAGGAGAAACTGGCCACAGCGCACCACACCGGCAGCTGCCTGTCTGGCTCCCCCTCGACGTTTCAGAGGATCCAGACGATGCCACACGCCCCCCTGACCTCTCTTTCTTGCACCCGAAGCTCCTCCCCTCCTCTGCCCTCTCTTCCCCGTGCCACCGAGCGCACCCGACAACGCCGCTTGTCATTGCCGTAGCCACAGCCACTTCCGCGCCTCCCCGACGAGTCCAAGAGCTTCGCCAAGTCTCCCTCGTCCTCTCCGTCAAGCCACGAGACGCCGGACGCCTCGAAGCGCTGCCCCGACACCTTCTTCTTCCTCGGGTTGCCGAGATCGCCGGTGACCTCCCGTCGTCACCAGCCCCTCCCCGAGCTCGCCTAGGTCTCCGTCCAACAAGCTATGAGCTCCGCCGTCTTCCCCCTCTCTCCATTTGCTCGCCCCCATGCCATAGCGTCGTTCCCCACCATCACCGAAGCTCGCCAACATTGCGCTTCATCTCCGTCGTGGCTAGAGCGGATGTAGCTTGAAGCCGAGCACGCCACTGTGCTCAGCGCTTCCTCAGGTGGCCGTAGCAACCCACCGGCCGTCCTGTCGCTCTCCACAATGCCATGGCCATGCGTGCCCGAGCTCCGGCAGCCGCCAAGCTGGACGTCGCGCTCGATTCCGGCCACCCCAGCCGCTGACTCCGGTCTCGTTGGATGCGGAAGAGCGCCAGCTACGCGTAGAGCTTCTCTACCACTCGTTTGGTCGTCGGAGCAAGAAACCTGAAGATCTCCGCCGCGTCCTGGTCGCCGCCGGCGTAGTTCCGGTGACGCTGACGTCTCATCATTAGATTACGTTAATCACGTGGTTAGAAGACACCTGTGCCGCCGACAGACCGGTCCCACGCCACTAATTAAACCCTGTTAATTCCTGCCTAGTTTTAGTTAATCATAGTGGCCCCACGCGTGAGCATTGACCTTGCTCGCGTGGCCCTTGACTAGGCCCACCCGTTAGTGACCGAGGATAACACTGTGTCCCTGACATATAGGCCCCATAGGCCAGGTTTGACCTGGACGACTTAGTTGACCTGCTAACACAGGGATGACATAACGCATTGATTGTGTTCCTTCTCAGTTTCCGGTGGTTGTTCCCTCTCGATAAACGTGTTTTGACGATGAGTTCGATGACACCGATGAAGAGCTATACTATCTTCAGAAGTTCCAGGCAAGCAAAACCCCCTTGTTCATTCGGATACAACCCCAATCTCTCGCTCCTGTTCTCATTTACTGCATTTGGACAACAATGATTCATCTGTTACATGCTGCGGTAGTTGAACCCCTTTCCTCTACATGACCTGTCATTGCCACAGTAAATAGATGAAACCCACTAGCATGAGTAGGAGTTGTTTGAGCCCTGATGTGCCTACTCATTCATGCTTATTGTCATGCCTGCTACTGCTTAGAGTTGAGTCAGGTCTAATTCATCGGCGATGAATTGGAATGTGGTGAACATGTCCTACTGTTGAGAGCTAAGTGTGTGAGCACGATTTGGTGAAGGTAGCGGTGAGAGGCCATGTAGGAGTATATGGTGGGTTGTCTCATTGAAACCGTCCTCAGGAACTGAGTTTTGTGTTTGTGATCCATGAACAGTTACTACCACACATTGGATTCCGGTAAATCGACCCCTCTCGGCTTATTAATCGCCTCGATCTCTGTCCAGGAGTTGCAACTAGTTTCTGGTGTCTGTAGGATATGTGTTGGGGGCCGTGCATAGCTCTGACCCTAGGGGTGGGCTATGATGCGGTAGAGACACGAGGCACGGTGTACCGAGATGCCCATTTGGTGCCTCAGGAACCCTGCTCTCATCATTTGTGGCCGTGAGCGAAACCCTGGCCGGATCTCCTTGCGGATGGAACCCGAATAGGCGATAAACCTGGACTAGAGACTTGTGTGGTTAGTCAGGTCGTGGCCGACTCGCTCGCCAGGCATCCGCTTGAAGGCTGCTGAGATACACGACGTGTACATGGTGGTAAGTGGCGAGAGCGTGTGTGAAGAAGTACAACCCTGTAGGGTTAACATCATCTATTCAAATAGCTGCGTCCACGGTAAAGGACCTCTGGGTTGCCTATACAGTTCATAGACAAGTGAAAGTGGATACTCTAAAATGAGCAAGATAAGCGTGAGTGCTATGGATGGCGTTCTCATAGGGAGACGGGAGCGGATCCATAGTGGTGTATTGATTGGTGAATATGTGGAATCGTGTGCGCCACCTCAAAAGAGTTACGTGCAGTAGTAGTTCAGGTAAGCTACTGAGTCAAAGCTGGCTTGCTGCAGTTAAACCCCACCACCCCCTTTGTTGATACTGATGCATATGTAGCTAGTTCTGATGTAAGTATTGCTGGGTGAAGGAAATATGCCCTAGAGGAAATAATAAAGTTATTATTTATTTCCTTATTTCATGATAAATGTTTATTATTCATGCTAGAATTGTATTAACCGGAAACATAATACATGTGTGAATACATAGACAAACAGAGTGTCACTAGTATGCCTCTACTTGACTAGCTCATTAATCAAAGATGGTTATGTTTCCTAACCATAGACAAAGAGTTGTTATTTGATTAATGGGATCACATCATTAGATGAATGATCTGATTGACATGACCCATTCCGTTAGCTTAGCACCCAATCGTTTAGTATGTTGCTATTGCTTTCTTCATGACTTATACATGTTCCTATGACTATGAGATTATGCAACTCCCGTTTACCGGAGGAACACTTTGTGTGCTACCAAACGTCACAACGTAACTAGGTGATTATAAAGGTGCTCTACAGGTGTCTCCAAAGGTAGTTGTTGGGTTGGCGTATTTCGAGATTAGGATTTGTCACTCCGAATGTCGGAGAGGTATCTCTGGGCCCTCTCGGCAATGCACATCACTTAAGCCTTGCAAGCATTGCAACTAATGAGTTAGTTGCGGGATGATGTATTACGGAACGAGTAAAGAGACTTGCCGGTAACGAGATTGAACTAGGTATTGGATACCGATGATCGAATCTCGGGCAAGTAACATACCGATGACAAAGGGAACAACGTATGTTGTTATGTGGTCTGACCGATAAAGATCTTCGTAGAATATGTAGGAGCCAATATGAGCATCCAGGTTCCGCTATTGGTTATTGACTGGAGACATGTCTCGGTCATGTCTACATTGTTCTCGAACCGTAGGGTCCGCACGCTTAAGGTTTCGATGACAGTTATATTATGAGTTTATGAGTTTTGATGTACCGAAGGAGTTCGGAGTCCCGGATGGGATCGGGGACATGACGAGGAGTCTGAAAATGGTCGAGACGTAAAGATCGATATATTGGACGACTATATTAGGACATCGGAAAGGTTCCGAGTGATTCGGGTATTTTTCGGAGTACCGGAGAGTTACGGGAATTCGCCGGGGAGTATATGGGCCTTATTGGGCCATACGGGAATAGAGGAGAGAGGCCAAAAGGAAGGAGGCCTGCGCCCCCCCTCTGGTCCGAATTGGACAAGGAGCGCAGCCCCCTTTTCCTTCTTCCTCTCCCCCACTTTCCTCTTCTCCTACTCCAACAAGGAAGGAGGGAGTCCTACTCCCGGTGGGAGTAGGACTCCCCTTGGCGCGCCCCCTCCTAGGCCGGCCGCCCCTCCCCCTTACTCCTTTATATACGGGGGCAGGGGGGCACCCCATGACAGACAAGTTGATCCACATGATCATATTTTTAGCCGTGTGCGGTGCCCCCTTCCACCATAGTCCTCGATAATATTGTAGCGGTGCTTAGGTGAAGCCCTGCGACGGTAGTACATCAAGATCGTCACCATGCCGTCGTTCTGACGGAACTCTTCCCCGACACTTTGCTGGATCGGAGTCCGGGGATCGTCATCGAGCTGAACGTGTGCTAGAACTCGGAGGTGCCGTAGTTTCGGTGCTTGATCGGTCGGGCCGTGAAGACGTACAACTACATCAACCACGTTGTGATAACGCTTCCGTTGTCGGTCTACAAGGGTACGTAGATCACACTCTCCCCTCTTGTTGCTATGCATCACCATGATCTTGCGTGTGCGTAGGAATTTTTTTAAATTACTACGTTCCCCAACAGTGGCATCCGAGCCCAGGTTTTATGTGTTGATGTTATATGCACGAGTAGAACACAAGTGAGTTGTGGGCGATATAAGTCATACTGCTTACCAGCATGTCATACTTTGGTTCGGCGGTATTGCTGGACGAAGCGGCCAAGACAAACATTACGCGTACGCTTATGCGAGACCGGTTCTCCCGACGTGCTCTGCACAAAGGTGGCTAGCGGGTGACAGTTTCTCCAACTTTAGTTGAACCGAGTGTGGCTACGCCCGGTCCTTGCGAATGTTAAAACAACACCAACTTGACAAACTATCATTGTGGTTTTGATGCATAGGTAAGATTGGTTCTTGCTTAAGCCCGTAGCAGCCACGTAAAACTTGCAACAACAAAGTAGAGGACGTCTAACTTGTTTTTGCAGGGCATGTTGTGATGTGATATGGTCAAGACATGATGCTAAATTTTATTGTATGAGATGATCATGTTTTGTAACTGAGTTATCGGCAACTGGCAGGAGCCATATGGTTGTCGCTTTATTGTATGCAATGCAATCACGCTGTAATGCTTTACTTTATCACTAACCGGTAGCGGTAGTTGTGGAAGCATAAGATTGGCGAGACGACAACGATGCTACAATGGAGATCAAGGTGTCGCGCCGGTGACGATGGTGATCATGACGGTGCTTCGAAGATGGAGATCACAAGCACAAGATGATGGTGGCCATATCATATCACTTATATTGATTGCATGTCATGTTTATCTTTTATGCATCTTATCTTGCTTTGATTGACGGTAGCATTATAAGATGATCTCTCACTAATTATCAAGAAGTGTTCTGCCTGAGTATGCACCGTTACGAAAGTTCTTCGTGCTGAGACACCACGTGATGATCGGGTGTGATAGGCTCTACATTCAAATACAACGGGTGCAAAACAGTTGCACACGTAGAATACTCAGGTTATACTTGACGAGCCAAGCATATACAGATATGGCCTCGGAACATGGAGACCGAAAGGTCGAGCGTGAATCATATAGCAGATATGATCAACATAGGGATGTTCACCAATGAAACTACTCCATCTCAGGTCATGATCAGACATGGTTTAGTTGATTTGGATCACGTAATCACTTAGAGGATTAGAGGGATGTCTATCTAAGTGGGAGTTCTTAAGTAATATGATTAATTGAACTTAAATTTATCATGAACTTAGTCCTGGTAGTATTTTGCAAATTGTGTTGTAGATCAATAGCTCGCGTTGTTGCTTCCCTGTGTTTATTTTGATATGTTCCTAGAGAAAATTGTGTTGAAAGATGTTAGTAGCAATGATGCGGATTTGATCCGTGATCTGAGGTTTATCCTCATTGCTGCACAGAAGAATTATGTCCTTGATGCACCGCTAGGTGACAGACCTATTGCAGGAGCAGATGTAGACGTTATGAACGTTTGGCTAGCTCAATATGATGACTACTTAATAGTTTAGTGCACCATGCTTAACGGCTTAGAATCGGGACTTCAAAAGACGTTTTGAACGTCATGGACCATATGAGATGTTCCAGGAGTTGAAGTTAATATTTCAAGCAAATACCCGAGTTGAGAGATATGAAGTCTCCAACAAGTTCTATAGCCAAAAGATGGAGGAGAATCGCTCAACTAGTGAGCATGTGCTCAGATTGTCTGAGTACTACAATCGCTTGAATCAAGTGGGAGTTAATCTTCCAGATAAGATAGTGAATGACAAAATTCTCTAGTCACCATCACCAAGTTAGTAGAACTTCATGATGAACTATGATATGCAAGGGATAACGGAAACGATTCCCAAGTTCTTCATAATGCGGAAATTGACGAAGGTAGAAATCGAGAAAAACATCAAGTGTTGATGGTAGACAAGACCACTAGTTTCAAGAAAAGGGCAGAGGGAAGAAGGGGAACTTCAAGAAGAACAACAAGCAAGTTGTTGCTCAAGTGAAGAAGCCCAAGTCTGGTCCAAAGCCTAAGACTAAGTGTTTCTACTGCAAAGGGACTGGTCACTGGAAGCGGAACTACCCCAAGTGATTGGCAGATAAGAAGGATGGCAAAGTGAACATAAGTATATTTGATATACATGTTATTGATGTGTACTTTACTAGTGTTTATAGCAACCCCTCAGTATTTGATACTAGTTCAGTTTCTAAGAGTAGTAACTCGAAACGGGAGTTGCGGAATGAACAGAAACTAGTTAAGGGTGAAGTGACGATGTGTGTTGGAAGTAGTTCCAAGATTGATATGATCATCATCGCACACTCCCTATACTTTCGGGATTAGTGTTGAACCTAAATAAGTGTTATTTGGTGTTTGCGTTGAGCATGAATATGATTTGATCATGTTTATTGCAATACAGTTATTCATTTAAGTTAGAGAATAAGTGTTGTTCTGTTTACATGAATAAAACCTTATATGGTTACACACCCAATGAAAATGGTTCATTGGATCTCGATCGTAGTGATACACATATTCATAATATTGAAAACAAAAGATGCAAAGTTAATAATGATACTGCAACTTATTTGTGGCACTGCCGTTTAGGTCATATTGGTGTAAAGCGCATGAAGAAACTCCATGCTGATGGGATTTTGGAATCACTTGATTATGAATCACTTGATGCTTGCGAACCATGCCTTATGGGCAAGATGACTAAGACTCCCTTCTCTGGAACAATGGAGCGAGCAACTGACTTATTGGAAATAATACATACTGATGTATGTGATCCGATGAGTGTTGAGGCTCGCGGCAGGTATCATTATTTTCTGACCTTCACAGATGATTTGAGCAGATATGGGTATATCTACTTGATGAAACACAAGTCTGAAACATTTGAAAAGTTCAAAGAATTTCAGAGTGAAGTGGAGAATCATCGTAACAAAAATAAAAAGTTTCTAAGATATGATTGCAGAAGTAAAATATTTGAGTTACGAGTTTAGCCTTCAGTTAAAAACAATGTGAAATAGTTTCACTACTCACGCCACCTGGAACACCACAGCATAATGGTGTGTCCGAATGTCATAACCGTACTTTATTAGATATGGTGCGAACTATGATGTCTCTTACCAATCTACCATTATCGTTTTGGGATTATACATTAGAGACAGCTGCATTCACGTTAAATAGGTCACCATCTAAGTCCGTTGAGACGACACAATCTGAACTATGGTTTGGCAAGAAACCAAAGTTGTCGTTTCTTAAAGTTTGGGATTGTGATGCTTATATGAAAAAGTTTCATCCTGATAAGCTCAAACCCAAATCGGAGAAATATGTCTTCATAGGATACCCAAAGGAGACTATTGGGTACACCTTCTATCACAGATCCGAAGGCAAGACATTCGTTGCTAAGAATGGATCCTTTCTAGAGAAGGACTTTCTCTTGAAAGAAGTGAGTGGGAGGAAAGTAGAACTTGATAAGGTAATTGTACCTTCTCCCTTATTGAAAAGTAGTTCATCATAAGAAATCTGTTCCTGTGAGTACTACACCAATTAGTGAGGAAGATTAATGATGATGATCATGTAACTTCAGATCAAGTTAATACCAAATCTCATAGGTAAACCAGAGTGAGATCCGCACCAAAGTGGTACGGTATTCTTGTTCTGGAAGTCATGTTACTAGACCATGACGAACTTGCGAACTATGAGGAAGCGATGATGAGCCTAGATTCCGCGAAATGGCTTGAGGCCATGAAATCTGAGATGAGATCCATGTATGAGAACAAAGTATGGACTTTGATTGACTTGCCCAATGATCGGCGAGCCATTGAGATTAAATGGATCTTCAAGAGGAAGACGGACACTGATAGTAGTGTTACTATCTACAAAGCTAGAATTGTCGCAAAAAGGTTTTCGACAAGTTCAAGGTGTTGACTATGATGAGAGTTTCTCACTCGTATCTATGCTTAAAAGTCTGTCCAAATCATGTTAGCAATTGCCGCATTTTATGAAATCTGGCAAATGGATAACAAAACTGCAATCCTTAATGGATTTCTTAAAGAAAGAGTTGTATATGATGCAACCAGAAGGTTTTGTCAATCCTAAAGGTGCTAACAAAATAAGCAAGCTCCAGCGATCCATCTATGGATTGGTGCAAGCATCTCGGAGTTGGAATATACGCTTTGATAAGTTGATCAAAGCATATAGTTTTATACAGACTTACGGTGAAGCCTGTATTTACAAGAAAGTGAGTGGGAGCACTACAACATTTCTGACAAGTATATGTGAATGACATATTGTTGATCGGAAATAATGTAGAATTATTCTGCAAAGCATAAAGGAGTGTTTGAAAGGAGTTTTTCAAAGAAAGACCTCGGTGAAGCTGCTTACATATTGAGCATCAAGATCTATAGAGATAGATCAAGACGCTTGATAAGTTTTTTCAATAAGTACATACCTTGAAAAGATTTTGAAGTAGTTCAAAATGGAACAATCAAAGAAAGAGTTCTTGCCTGTGTTACAAGGTGTGAAATTGAGTAAAACTCAAAGCCCGACCACGGCAGAAGATAGAAAAGAGAATGAAAGTCATTCCCTATGCCTTAGCCATAGGTTCTATAAAGTATGCCATGTTGTGTACCAGATCAATTGTATACCCTACCACTGAGATTGGCAAGGGAGTACAATAGTGATCTAGGAGTAGATCACTGGACAACGGTCAAAATTATCCTTAGTGGAATAAGGATATGTTTCTCGATTATGGAAGTGACAAAAGGTTCGTCGTAAAGGGTTATGTCGATGCAAGTTTTGACACTAATCCAGATGACTCTAAGTCTAAATCTGGATACATATTGAAAGTGGGAGCAATTAGCTAGAGTAGCTCCGTGCAGAGCATTGTAGACATAGAATTTTGCAAAATACATACGGATCTGAATTTTGGCAGACCCGTTGACTAAGATTCTCTCACATGATCACACCTTAGTACTCTTTGGGTGTTAATCACATAGCGATGTGAACTAGATTACTGACTCTAGTAAACCCTTTGGGTGTTGATCACATATCGATGTGAACTATGGGTGTTATCCACATAAAGATGTGAACTATTGATGTTAAATCACATGGCGATGTGATCTAGATTATTGACTCTAGTGCAAGTGGGAGACTGAAGGAAATATGCCCTAGAGGCAATAATAAAGTTATTATTTATTTCCTTATTTCATGATAAATGTTTATTATTCATGCTAGAATTGTATTAACCGGAAACATAATACATGTGTGAATACATAGACAAACAGAGTGTCACTAGTATGCCTCTACTTGACTAGCTCATTAATCAAAGATGGTTATGTTTCCTAACCATAGACAAAGAGTTGTTATTTGATTAATGGGATCACATCATTAGATGAATGATCTGATTGACATGACCCATTCTGTTAGCTTAGCACCCGATCGTTTAGTATGTTGCTATTGCTTTCTTCATGACTTATACATGTTCCTATGACTATGAGATTATGCAACTCCCATTTATCGGAGGAACACTTTGTGTGCTACCAAACGTCACAACGTAACTGGGTGATTATAAAGGTGCTCTACAGGTGTCTCCAAAGGTACTTGTTGGGTTGGCGTATTTCGAGATTAGGATTTGTCACTCCGAATGTCGGAGAGGTATCTCTGGGCCCTCTCGGTAATGCACATCACTTAAGCCTTGCAAGCATTGCAACTAATGAGTTAGTTGCGGGATGATGTATTACGGAACGAGTAAAGAGACTTGCCGGTAATGAGATTGAACTAGGTATTGGATACCGACGATCGAATCTCGGGCAAGTAACATACCGATGACAAAGAGAACAATTATGCGGTCTGAACGATAAAGATCTTCGTAGAATATGTTGGAGCCAATATGAGCATCCAGGTTCCGCTATTGGTTATTGACCGGAGACATGTCTCGGTCATGTCTACATTGTTCTCGAACCGTAGGGTCCGCACACTTAAGGTTTCGATGACAGTTATATTATGAGTTTATGAGTTTTGATGTACCGAAGGAGTTTGGAGTCCCGGATGGGATCGGGGACATGACGAGGAGTCTCGAAATGGTCGAGACACAACGATCGATATATTGGACAACTATATTTGGACATCGGAAAGGTTCCGAGTGATTCGGGTATTTTTAGGAGTACCGGAGAGTTACGGGAATTCGCCGGGGAGTATATGGGCCTTATTGGGCCATACGGGAATAGAGGAGAGAGGCCAAAAGGAAGGAGGCCTGCGCCCCCCCTCTGGTCCGAATTGGACAAGGGGCGCAGCCCCCTTTTCCTTCTTCCTCTCCCCCTCTTTCCCCTTCTCCTACTCCAACAAGGAAGGAGGGAGTCCTACTCCCGGTGCGAGTAGGACTCCCCTTGGCGCGCCCCCTCCTAGGCCGGCCGCCCCCTCCCCCTTGCTCCTTTATATACGGGGGCAGGGGGGCACCCCATGACACACAAGTTGATCCACGTGATTATATTCTTAGCCGTGTGCGGTGCCCCCTTCCACCATAGTCCTCGATAATATTGTAGCGGTGCTTAGGTGAAGCCCTGCGACAGTAGTACATCAAGATCGTCACCACGCCGTCGTGCTGACGGAACTCTTCCCCGACACTTTGCTGGATCGGAGTCCGGGGATCGTCATCGAGCTGAACGTGTGCTAGAACTCGGAGGTGTCGTAGTTTCGGTGCTTGATCGGTCGGGCCGTGAAGACGTACGACTACATCAACCACGTTGTGATAACGCTTCCGTTGTCGGTCTACAAGGGTACGTAGATCACACTCTCCCCTCTCGTTGCTATGCATCACCATGACCTTGCGTGTGCGTAGGAAATTTTTTAAATTACTACGTTCCCCAACATTGGGTACATTTGTACTCACATTTTCTTAATTTATGTTTTTGCAGAGAGACTTCGGTCTCACTACTAGTTCCGCGTGGACTTCGATGTTTAGCTTGTTACCTCAGCTACAATCTTGTACCCTTTGGAGGGTCTTGTAGATAGATAGCCTTACTAGCCTTTTTTTCCAGATGTCTGTACTCAGACTTGTTTATGCTTCTGCCTGTGCTTGTTGCTTGTATGACTTGAATGCTGGGTCATCAGACCCATGTTTGTAATATCTGACTCTTCGGAGTCTTATGAATAAATACTTTGAGTTGTAGAGTTTCGTTGTGATGCCATGTTGTATTTACACATATCGAGCATATTGTGTGTATGATTGAAATGCTTGGTATGTGTGGGATCCGACAACCTAGTTGTCTATCCTTGGTAGCCTCTCTTATGGGGAAATGTAGTCTAGTGCTTCCATTGAGCCATGGTAGTCTGCTACAGCCCGGTTTACCAGAGTCCTATTAGCCCAGTTGCTACTGCTCCGGAACACTTAGACTGGCCGGCATGTGTCCTTCTTCGATCCCGTGTCCTTCCCTTCGAGGAAATGTAACGCGGTGTCTTTCGGAGTCCTGTTAGCCTACTACGGTCCGGATTCCCGGAGTCCTGATAGCCCAGTTGCTACAGCCCGAATTCACTCGCTGATGTCCGACATGTTCGTTGTTGGGTCATGTAAGCTTGTTCCTGTAAGTTAGTGCCACTTTGGGTTGATGAATAGTCATGTCGGCCCGGGTTCTCTGTCATATGGATGCTAGCGACACTATCATATACGTGAGCCAAAAGGCACAAACGGTCCCGGGCCAAGTAAGGTGGCACCCATGGGAATATCATGCGTGGGGCCGCAAAGTGATATGATGTGTTACATGCTAGATCGATGTGGCTTAGGATCGGGGTCCTGACACCATAAGGAAGGCAATGGGCCCTGGTTGCACCTTGGGGTGCCCCGAGGGGGGCACAACCCACTAGGGCGCACCAGGAGGCCCAAGCACGCACTGGTGGGTTGTGCCCACCTCGGGTGCCCCCCGGACCGCCTCTTTGCTCTATAAATACCACAATATTCCAAAAACCCTAAGGCCATCGACGAAATATTCATCCAGCCACCGCAGAGTCTAGAACCACCAAATCCAATCTAGACACCATCTCGGATGGGGTTCACCAACTCCATTGGTGCCTCTCCGATGATGCGTGAGTAGTTCTTTGTAGACCTTTGGGTCCGTAGTTAGTAGCTAGATGGCTTTCTCTCTCTCGCTGAATTCTCAGTAGAATGGTCTCTTGGAGATCCATATGATGTAACTCTTTTACGATGTGTTTGTTGGGATCTGATGAAATTTGAGTTTATGATCAGTCATATCTTTTTATATCCATGAAAGCTATTTGAGTTTCTTTGATCTCTTATATGCATGATCTTTTATAGCCTCGTATTTCTTCTCCGATATTAGGGTTTTATTTGGCCAACTTGATCTATTTATCTTACAATGGGAAGAGGTGCCCGGTAGTGGGTTCGATCTTACGGTGCTTGATCCCAGTGACAAAAAGTGAACCGACACGTATGTATCGTTGCTACTAAGGATAAAAAGACGAGATCTATATCTACCGCCATATAGATAAACGGATCTTGTCTACATCATGTCATCGTTCTTATTGCATTACTTTGTTTTTCCATGAACTTAATACACTAGATGCATGCTGGATAGCGGTCGATGTGTGGAGTAATAGTAGTAGATGCAGGCAGGAGTCGGTCTACTAATTTTGGATGTTATGCCTATGTAATGATCATTGCCTGGATATCATCATAATTATTTGAAGTTCTATCAGTTGCCCAACAGTAATTTGTTTACCCACCGTTTGCTATTTTTCTCGAGAGAAGCCACTAGTGAAACCTTGGTCCCCGGGTCTTCTTTCTCATATATTTGCCTTGCGATCTACTTTTCCTTTGCATTTTTATTCAGATCTATTAAACCAAAAATACAAAAATACCTTGCTGCATTTTATCTTTACTTATTTTATTTGGCATTCGATCTATCAATCTACTACAATTTACCTCATGTCCGTTTGCCTATCTTAAGGCGCCATACCCCGGAAGGGATTGACAACCCCTTTAACACGTCGGGTTGCGAGGTGTCGTTATTTGTGTGCAGGTGCTGCTTACGTTGTGTTGCTTGGTTCTCGTACTGGTTCGATACCTTGGTTTCATAACTGAGGGAAATACCTATGAAAGTGCTAGTTATCGACTAGAGGGGGGGGGGGGCGTGAATAAGTGATTTTTATGGAAGTCTTCAAAACATGGAAGTTTCAAAGACAATCGATAGAAATGAACCTATTAACATGCAGCAGAAGGTAGACTACACTAGGCAAGCCATAGTCAAGTATTCAATGAAGTGAAAGCACAAAGACTAATAGCAGCTAGGCAGTATGGATCAGGATGGAAGACAGTATGAAGCCAATCAGAACAAGCAGTCACACAGTGAAGACAAATAGATTAGCAAACAGGCAATGACTTCACAAGGACCAATTGTAAGTGAAGAGATGGGAAGGATAGAACCAGTTGCTTGTTGAAGACAATGATTTGTTGGACCAGTTCCAGTTGCTGTGACAAGTGTACGTCTGGTTAGGGAGGCTGAGATTTAACTTAGAAGACCGCGTCTGCACCTTATTCCCCTTGAGCTTAGGACACCCAGTCCTCGCCCAATCACTCTGGTAAGTCTTCAAGGTAGACTTCCAAACCTCCACAGACTGCGTTCACCGGCGATCCACAATGACTCTTAGATGCTCAGAACGCGACGCCTAACCGGCTGGAGGATTCACAGTCCTCAAGTGTAATAAGTCTTCAGATCACACAGACAGGAAGACTTCAGTGATGCCTAACACTCTTTGTCTCTGGGTGTTTAGGGCTTTGTCCTTGCAAGGATTTCTCTCTCAAAGGCTTCGAGGTGGGTTGCTCCCAAACGACAAAAGCCGTGCACTAACTCTGAGCAGCCAACCAATTTATGGTGTAGGGGGTGTGCTATTTATAGCCACTAGGCAACCCAACCTGATTTGTCCAAAATGACCCTGGGTCACTAAGGAACTGACACGTGTTCCAACAGTCAGATTTCAAACACACACGACAACTTTACTTGAGCTACAAGCAAAGCTGACTTATCCAGCTCTGGATAAGATTTGCTCTCATTGTCTTCACTCGAAGACATAGGATTTTGGTTAAGCATCACTTCAGTCATTCTGACTGGTTCACTTGGACCCCACTTAACAGTATGGTGGTTCCTATGACTCAACAAAGAAGAAAAGGAAACAACGAAACAAGTAAGTCTTCGTGCTCCATAGTCTTCACGCGATGTCTTCTCTTGTCATAGTCTTCAATGTGAATACCTTCACATACCACTTTTGTCTTCAATGTCTTCATACATTTTTAGGGGTCATCTCCAGTAGGTAAACCGAATCAATGAGGGACTACTACCTGTGTTATCCTGCAATTCTCACAAACACATTAGTCCCTCAACCAGGTTTGTCGTCAATACTCCAAAACCAACTAGTGGTGGCACTAGATGCACTTACAATCTCCCCCTTTTTGGTGATTGATGACAAACTGGTTGAAGTTTTCAATGGGGATAAAAGTATGTGAAATTGTAAAGGATTTAAGTATTGTCTTCGTAAGTAGCAGGAAGGCTCCCCCTGAAGATGTGCATATAAGTATTTTGCCTTTGAATGCAAATGCACATGACAGGTTGTACTTGTGGAGCTCCTCTTCTACTTATGAAGACAATTCATCATGCATGAAAGGATATATCGAAGATAATGACATGCATAATGAAAAAATGGACTTCTGCAAGATGACTTCATGCGGAATTTATCGTCGCACATGCGGAATTTATCATCGCATCACATAGTGTCGAAAAGGTAGCAGACGACCAACAAGTTTAAGTGTTACAAATCAAAATGAACCAAATGTTTTAAAAGCAAGAGTTGTAAGCACTTGGCGAATGAAGCAAAAAGTAAAGCAACCACCCATATGGACCCGCTTGAAGACTATCAACTCATATGCTTCTCCCCCTTTTGTCAGTAATGACCAAAAAGGTTTGAAGACACCGAGTTTTCTACTCGTTCCCATGAGGAGTAGGCGAAGCAGCAGGGTCATCGTTGAGGTCCAGTGGTGCAGAAGAACTCGGTGCAGTGTCGACATGCGCTGAAGTTGGAGGTGGTGAAGTGGCATCATCTTGATCATCGATGACTCTGGCATTCACCGTCGCAGCTGGGGAAGAATAGTCAGAGTCTTCAAGGGAGGGAGTCCGACGCAAGTGAGCATTCCTTGGAGGAGTTGAGTCAAACTTGAATCTTTCGGTGAAGCCATCATCTTACAGATCAGCTTCAGCACTAAGCAATGTCAAACTCTTCCAGGACCTCCGATAGGTTTCATGAGTAACAAAGGCATTCTTGGTGGCAATATTGCGAATGCGATTGATCTCCACCAAGAGGCTTTGCATCTGACGCTTAAGCCAGTCATGATGCTTATCCTGTTTTTGATGTAGAGCGACGAGAAGCTCTCGGTCGTTGAGAACACGAGATCGCTTCTGAGGCCTTTGGGCAATGGTGCTTCCAGTGGCTTCAGTTTGGGCGCGAGGGGCACGTGTGTTGCCAGCCATGGGATAAACACGAGAGACTGCCTGAACTCCTTCAATGGGCTGGGTGAAGCTTTGACGATCAACATTGTGAAGATAGATTGGATCTTTTGCAGGCTCTGGGTAAATAGCTTCAATAGACAGATCAACCTCTGGCAAGAATACAAGATGATTGCGCGCAGATGGCTGGTAGTTGAAGGCAGGGTGAAGCTTGATAAGGCGCATTACCCATGGAGCATAGAACTTCAGACCAAAGATGTCAGAGCCAGATGCAGCCAACTACCTGATGAAGAAGTCTTGAGCATTGAAGCTTATCCCATTGAAGATATAGAAAACCAAAGTATTCATTGCTCCTTCAAGCTTCGCTGCAGATGAATGTCCTTTGACAGGCCATAGAGTCTTTCTGCTGATGTGGTAAATGGTGCGGGGCAGATACTCTAGATCTTCAACAAAGAATGCGGTTGGGTATTCAGCGTCGCGTGGCAAAGGCTTCATCATGCTCAACATTTGGCTCATGTAAGGATCAGGCTTCTGGAAAATGCTCTACAAAGCATTCTGGTGTTGTTGACAACCTGGTTCATAATATTCGCCAGGAGTGGGTAGGGCTGTAAGCTGAATGATGTCTTGGGCTTTAGCTTCATGATGAACATCTCCTGTCATCCACTCAAGGATCCAAGTCATCGGATCCCTGTTGTATCCACGAATGTGGAGGGTAGCATAGAATTGAAGCAGAAGTTCTTCATTCCAGTGTTCCTTGGCAGTCACGAAGTTTAGCAGACCCGCATCACGAAAGCAGTCAAGGGCTTCTTCAAGGCATGGCAGTCCAGCAATGGCTTCACAATCAAGACGCATATGTGGGAAGATGCGCCCTTGATTGTACAAGATGCAAGAATAGTAGCTTCGCTACTGATAACTCCAGTATCAATCTGAGGAGATTCTTGGCCTTGTGTAGGGATTCTTGTCACTGTCAGAGAAAGTGTTGTGCGCAATGAAGCCATTTGCATTGAAGGACCCTGGTGAAGTGGCAGTACCTGGAAACCTGGGCAGTCTTGGCTTTGGCTTCTGGACCTGTAGCCTGTGCTCGACATGATAGTCAAATTGAGGGTCGGGAGCAGCCGGAGGAACCAGAATTGGCCAGCGGACTGTAACAAGCTGACCACGATCATATGCTTGCTCGATGGTGTGTGGCCTGGGAGGTGGTACAGGAGCAGAGGCATTGGCTTCAAGCTGCAGATTTGCATCAGGTGCAGCATGAGCTTCAGGTGCAGTGACATCTGGCACCACATTAGCTTCAGGTGCCACATTAGCTTCAGCCATGACAACGTCATTGGCTTCAGTGTTGATGTTGGTGGCCGCCTCAGTATTGATAACCTCCACTTCAGGAGCTGGAGGGCCGGACACGTTCTCCTTGAGAACAACTTCAGGGTTGGACGGAGGTGTAGCAACTCTTTCCTCATCTCTTGGTTCTTCTTCTTGATCATCAGCTGATGCAGCCGGAATATCTTCAGCAATTTTGGCTTCAGATTCAGGGATGTTCACAGTAGGAGAGGCTTCAGGAAAGACTTCACGTGAAATAGATTGGTGCTCTTCTCCTTCTGGAACACTTGACAGAGAGACATGTGGCCTTGGTCCTTTGCGAAGCCTGCGGAACGCTAGCGACGCTTGTGGAGATGGAGTTGGTTGGGCCACAAAGTCTTCATCTTCAATAACCGGAGTGGTGACTTGAGTTGGGGGAGTATCAGGTGTTTCTGCTTGACGGGGGGAGTCTTGTGGGTGATCAGCCCATGAGTCGTCTTGAGCAATTGGCGTCAATGGACGACCAATGCTGATGAGTTCGCTGTTCGTGAGAACAAGCGATGAAACCAAATTAAGCTCGATCTGAGGAAGGACTTCATCATCTTCAACATTGTCGTGAGGACCAATGTCTTCAGCTGTGGTGGGGTCAACAGCTGGATTCTCTTCAGCTTTAGGAGCCTCTGTGGAAGCAGGCTCATGAACTATCATTCGACGTTCTTGTTGTGCAGATTCAGGACGAGCAACAGAAATCGGCTCGACAACCAGGAGCTCTATGGAAGCAGCCCGGTCTCTCTTCTTCGTTTTTCTTTTCTTGGTTGGGGGAGCATCATAAGTGGTGGTTTTGGTCTTGCGCTTTCTGGCTTTGGCTTCAGCTGCTCTAGTTTTCTTGAACTCTGAAGCCACTGTGGGGACCTTAGGCTTCGAGCCTGTCATACTGGCCGGGTAGACAATGCGAGGTTCTTCCTGCCTTGATGCTTCTGGTTCTTCCATAGCTGGATTCTTCTTCTTCTTGGCAGCCATCCTGGGGTCGATGCCTGGTCACCCCAAAGCCTTGCGCTTTTCAGCTTCATTGTAGCCTTGAACACATTTGGCAGCAAGATTCTTCATGCGCTCACGAGAACCTTTTGCTTCTTCTCGTTTCTTGTGGAATGCCTCCTTGAGCTCATGCATCATGACCTTGAAGTTTTGAATGTCTTCAACATTGAGCTTGGCCATGTGCTTCTTGAACTGAGCCTTTTCATAGTCAATTTTGTGCTTCAGCTCAACAATCTTCTGTGCAAGAGCCAGCTCAGGAGCAATGGCTCCGTGGAAGGAGACGCAGAGGCCAATTGGGAGCTGAAGATCATCAAAACTGAGATCTGGGCTGTCAAACCACTCATCAATAAACTTGTACAAGATTTCCACATCAAAGAGGGGAAGATCATTGAAGATTTCCGCCTCTTGCTTGCTCTTTATCAATTGCTCAAGAGCGTCATCGCCAAGATCGTCGTCGCTGGACAGATCAATGGCATCATTCTCGTTTCTCAAAACAGTAGCAGGGGTCAGTGCTGGACCAGTGGTGTGCATAGGCTTCTTTTTCTTCTTCTCAGACTTGGAGATGCGTGAGAGATCTTCAGACTGCACACTTGGCACAGGAGGAGCAGTGGCCAGAGGCTTCACCCGCGAAGCTTTTGGTGCAGGGGAAGGCTTCGAAGCTTTAGGTTTCTTCAGCTTCTTTGGCTTCAGTGGTGCAGGCGCTTCGTCAAAATTAGCGTTGTCTGCAGGTTCATCCACGGCTGTCCCTTGAACCATAATATGAGTGATGAGACCTTCTAGGTTGTAGAAGGGCCCAACAATATTGGGTTCAGCTTCGCGTGTGCCATCGGCACGAGGAGCAGAGGGGCCTGGATTGAAGTCTAATCCCCGCGACTTCTTGTTTTCTTTGGCCGAGTTCTTGGCGAACAGGAAGTTGCGCTTGAACATATTGTCGTCACGACACCATAGCAATGAAGATGGGCGGGCATCTACAGGCTGTGGTCCACGGACCACGCAAGGATAGAAGCCTTGTTCAATGGCTTCAGCTCTGGACCTGGGTGGAAGATTTTTGTACAAGATATCTCCCAGGGTCGCTTGATGGCATTCTTCTCAGCATATTCCTGGGTCACGAACCTGTACTTGTACCATTGTTCTGCCCAATATCTTCGAATCCATTGGTTTCGGGTTTTTCGCTGATTATAGTTGTCCTCTGAATCTGTCTTGTACATCTCATAGAGGTCAGGAGGCAAATCTCTTCATGTGTTCCCACGGCGCTGTCTGCCACCCTTCCTTGTAGACTTTTCTGGTGCTATGAAATGTAGACTGAAAGGCTTCAACACTGTCAAAGTCTTCTGTCTACTGGTCAGACAGGAACTGGCTTCAGGAGAATTTATGTGATGCTGTAAGAATTCTGCAAATGAATGCAGACTATGAGAACCAAGGGATTCTCCCACGGACATGTACATGTGACAGCATTAGAGATGCGAGGGAAGGGGAAGAGGTCATATGCATTCTCAGAAGATTTTGAAGATAAATCAGTTTTAGAAGACATTGACCTCATAGTGCGAAGACATTCACTCATATGTAGAGAGTTGGTTCCAGATTTGTAGGAATTCACGAATAAGTACAAGTGAGGAATCTAACTACTTTGTGAAGCATAAGTGAACATACTAGGCATGCTATGAGATGCAGAACGAGATAGATCTAACTTTGTAGGAACAGAAACCACTTGTGGTTGAAAAGGATGAATCTATCGGATCAAAAAGACTATAAAAGGAGTTTTTATTTACCACTCGAGGAACTGCTAGACAGAGTAGGAGATGAAGCCGAGCAATTCGATCTTCCGCGCCCTAACTTGGCGACGGAGGACACCTACGGCGACAACGGAGAAGACGATGTCCGCGGTCGGCGTGATGACGGCGTCGGTGAGGTCGCGGCAGCTAAGCGCTTCGTCGCCGGCATCGTCGAGGGCTAGCGGTGACGCTAGGGTTTGTGCGAGAGAGATAAGTGGAAGAAGAGATAAAGACTGGGGTGAGGCGTGTATTTATAGGGACAGGGACGACACAACGTTATTACGCAGGTGCCCCTGGCAGTTCACATCTGAAGGACACGTGGCGATCATGCAACACATTGGAGGTTGTTCCACGTTCCCACGCATGCCTGGATTGTCGGGTGGTCGTTCCCGCTTCTCCGGGTTTCAGGCAAAAAGGATTGAGCATTTAAAACAGATTTAATGTTTGTCTCTGTATCTTTTGCTGACAAGGACGCAGCGAAGACATTCGACAGTTTCAATAGAATGCATATGATTTGGATAGATAGACTTAAGACGGGAGCATAGAAAGGTTAGGGTTTGATCGCATTCACTTAGTTCAAAAGATTCAACTAGAAGACATAGCTATAAGTGAATGCTGTAGAGGACAAAAACCAAATTAGTATAGTGAAGATAAACATGAAGCCATGTTAACAATGAAGACAAAACAAATGCGAAGAATTTGCAAATGAAATGCCAACAGAAAGTATTCCAAACAAAAGCTTGGTGGTGGCGTTACCCACCGTATAGGAAGTATTAGACCCAGACACGGCGCACAATTATCGTGGCGCTCCGAAGTCAAATTCCGCGTTAATGTATTCACACTTAGAGTGTAAGTTTTCATTAGTTGAAGATATATGTTACTTCGTGTGTTTGCACATCTAAGTCATCAACATGCATAAGTGTTAGGATGTGTGCATGATCACATGACATTTGAGGATTCCAAGATATTTAGCTCACACCGCAACTTGCAAAACCTTTTCTCATCCAAGGGCTTTGTGAAGATATCTGCCAGCTGCTCTTCAGTGTTAATGATGCAGAGCATCCCAAGGTCATCCCCATGGACCTACCATCGTCTCATCAAGTGCCTAGTGGACCCATGACTCGATCACGTGCAAGAGCTCTTGAAACCGAGGTGACATCTCTCCTCTCACAATTCCACTTCGATGCACATGAAGCATGGCTACTACCTCATATGGATACTTTGTGCATACTTAGGTACCATGGAGAAGCTAAGGAGCAAGGACAAGAAGAAGAGGAAGATGGATGAGAAGATGGAGAAGAAGGAGGGCTGAAGGAAAAGTCCCAGCCACCGGACGACCCGGCCGGGACCGGACGTCCGGCGCCTGAAGCATCAGCCGAGCCCCAGCGAGCGGACGTCCGGTCCAGACCGGATGACCGGTGCCCCTGCACCCGAAGCAAACGAGCGGACGTCCGGTCCGACCGGACGACCGGCGCACCTGCATCCGAACCAACATCAGCGGAAGTCCGACGTTTCCTGCATCCGAACCAACATCCAGAGCAGAACCAGCGGATGTCTGGAGGACACCGGACGACCGGCCGCTCCTGAGACACTGGACGACCGGCCACCAGCGGACGTCCGGTACCTGGTGCGTCCAGATTTGGGCCGAGGCCCATGTACCCCTACTTTCGCCCCCATTTGCACTTAGACTATAAATAGACCTCTCCCACCTCCTTTCTAGGGTTAGCAAATGTTTAGCTCATATTTGTGAGAGAGCTTTGCTCATCCACTTGGTTACCTTCTCCTCGGAGATTCGAGCCTCCACCGGAGAAGATCCCCCAAGCGGATTCAAGCCCCCTTTACGGGAAGATCCCCTTGTGGATTCAAGACCTCCTCACGGAGAAGAACCGGTTACCGTGTATCGGCCTTAGTTGTCTGTGGATTCGTGTATCTCTACCTATGTACTCGAGGATCTAGCCCATGTGTGACTTATTCGTGTCGGTTTAGTGATTTCCTCTTGTGTTTTCCCTCTATTCTTTCCCGTGTTCTTCGTGATTTCCCCGGGATCCGCACCTTTCGTGAAAGATCGGGCGATTAGGGTCTCTACCCTACATCATCTTGGTATCTATAACAAGGATGATCACGATTTCGGAGCCCCCTCTTCGTTTTCTAGCTTGATTTTGTTGTTTTTCGTCCTAATCCGAAAATCCCCACAAAAATAGCCCCAAAAAATTTTCTTGTGTTTTGTGAGTTTTGATGATGTTTTATTGGTTTTGATCCGTGAATTTGTTGTGTTGCAAGTGGATCTAGCCTTTCCCCCACCATCTCCACCTCGACATCCATCCAAAATCCACGGAATCATATCAATTTTGACCCCGACCCACCGGACGACCGCAACTTACCGGACGTCCGGAGCCGCAGGAACCACCGGACGTCCGACCTTACCGGACGAACGGAACCTCTAAGCCGAGCTAAAATTGGCGGATTTCCAACCCTACCGAACGTCCGGCGACCGGACATCCGTCCATTTCCGGATGACCGCTACTTTAAAAACTGATTTCGCTCAAATTTTGGTTAGACTTCCACCACATCTTCCGCTACACCACCACCGACTTCCGCAAACCTTTCCAATATCCCATCCCATACCACCACTTACCCGCTACCTACTCCGACGCTTTTGGTCGCACTTGGTTTTGAGAATTTGAGTTGCGGTACCGTATCCTTTTGTGTTTCGGCTATCTAGGTACGGTTCGACATCGACATCACCGCGCTCATCTTCGCCATGGACGCGTCATCAACAACGACCACCTCGACTATGACTTGGTATTCGTGCCACCATTTTGACACCATACCGGAAGCAAGACCGGTAACCTCATCTTGGTATTGGACATATCACTCTTGCCATTACATTGATAGCCATCATAGCCTTACTCCTTTGTGTTGCTTACTCATCGAGACTAGCCATTGAGTATTACCGGCAACGAGACTTGTGCACATTAGTGATCATACTTCCCATTGCATACATACATACATCATTGTTTCCTATATTGTTATCATCTCTTGTGTCACAAAGTTGTCATCGCATACTCACTTGCTATCTTGGTTCGTCAAGCATTGCATGAGAAAAGAGCTCAAACATCAAAGAGCCAACCAAGCTTTTAAGCAAGGAGGAAAGATAAGCAAAGAGCTTTTAAGCAAGAACCATAGCATCATACAACAATCATTAAGATTGTCATACTCGATCATCTTGGATCATATCATAGCAACACCTTGCATAGAACATATTTGTGATAGAAGTCGTTGAATTTTTGCTAAGTAGGTTGTGCACAAGTTCTTGTATCCGCCTATCATGCAATCGTGCTAGCGTCTCTCTAGTGTTGTGCAACAAGTGCATTTTTGTGGATTCCACATTTTGGCTCACCCTTGGTTGCACAACCCCACTTATCTTTTTGCGCGTGTGTTTCCGTGTACCTTATATGCTTGGTCTACTTGTTACATTGCATCTTGCGAATATTTTCCAACATTATTGAATCTTTCTTACTTTCACATCCAAAATTGTGCCACCATCCTAACCAAGCTCCACCATAAGCTTTTACTTGTGTAGGTGTGAGAAACCGACGAGAATTCATACCAATTGGGATATTTCCTTGTCCTACATTGGAGTGATCATCGATTCACTTTCAACTTCGGTCAAGGTACATTTGGTATTCGTTCTTCTCTTTCTACCACTCACATTTGTCTTGGAATGATGGATAGGCCAAGTACTTCTACCAACCCACTCTTCATGGAGCAAGACGACGACATGAACTCCTTCGTCACCAAGAGTCATCTCTTTGGTGCACAACGTGCTTTGCATCAAGAGCAACAAGCTATGAGTGAACGCATCGACAACCTTGCCGCCGACTTGCGACTTTCCGAGCAACATACAAGGGACTACTTTGACCACAAGCTCAACGATGACAAACAAGAGAATGGCGCAAGGATGGACGAGATTCGTGCTTTGTTGCTCAACCGCTCTTCTTCCACTTCAAGAAGGAGCCGTTCAAGCCGCCATTCTGACTTTACCCTCTCCGGCTCAAGTACACCGACATCAAAAACTCTTCATCGAGCTACTCGCACCGACCGTAAAGCAAACCTCAATCCACTTCGGGACACCGACTCGCAAGAACATCGACGACGTCAAGCCGAAGAAGCCTTTGCGCTAGCCCGAGAATGGCAACAACAACACCAACATGAAGAGGAAGAACGTGTGCGTCTCCACCAACTTGCACAAGATGCCGAGACACAACGTCAAGAACAACAACTCCGTGACGCTCAAGCTCTTGCGGCGCAACAAGCTCTACGCGATTCAAGTCGAGCAGTTGCTGACCGAGGCCGACAAGCCCGTGAACAAGAGGAAGCACTTCGCGAAGAAATTCAAGAACGCCGATTTCAAGCTCGCATACATCGTCTAGTTCCTCCTCGAGCTTGACGCGCTCCTCCACAAGCTCGCCAAGACCATCAAGTTCATTAAGAGCATGCAGACAATTGGAATCCTCCGCGACAAGAGCAACACGAGGTTGACAACCCTCCGCGTCAAGAACACCACTAGTTGAACAATCATCTACAACATGGGCGTCATCATCCCTAACCCCAACACAATGAAGAGCAACGCTACGGCAAGCTCAAGTTCACCATGCCCAAGTTCAACGGAAGAAACGATCCCGAAGAATACCTTTCATGGGCATTGAAAGTTGACAAGATCTTCCGTTTGCACAATTATGAAGAAGAGAAGAAGATCGCGATGGCATCCCTTGAGTTCCAAGACTATGTCCTCATTTGGTGGGAACAAATCATAGAGCGCCACGAGGCAAGAGGTGAACCACCCATCACTACTTGGGCACAAATGAAGGATGTCATGAGAGCATGCTTTGTGCCTAACTACTACAACCGCGACCTCTTCAAGAAACTCCAACAACTCAAGCAAGGAACCAAGAGCGTTGAAGAATACTACAAGGAGATGGAGATTGCAATGATAAGAGCCAATGTGACGGAAGATGATGAGTAAACAATGGCACGTTTCTTGAATGGACTCAATCATCCTATCAAGAAGATCGCCGACTTCCAACCATACTCAAATCTCATCGAGCTCGTGCACCAAGCTACCAAAGCGGAACGCTAAGTGCAAGATGATTTCAAGTATGCCAAGTTCTCATCCAAGTCCTACGGCTTCTCCAATAACCAATCTTCAACGACTCCAACACCGTCTACACGACCCTCTACTTCCAACATCGACAAGTCGACTTCCAAGAAAGCTTCGCCAACTACAAGCAATCCTAATACGAGCAACTTCAAGCTGAGAGCTTCATCATCATCAACCCCTATAGATGAGACCGTCAAGACGAGTTCCTTCAAGTGTTTCACTTGCGGCGGCCGAGGCCACAAGTCCTATGAGTGCACCAACAAGCGCACCATGATCTTCAACGACGATGGCACTTATGATTCCATGAGCGAAGGAGAAATGGAAGCCCTTGAGCAAGTCTCCATGCACCGCCAAGTGAACAATGAAGACAAACAAGTCTTTTGTGATGAAGACTCAAGTCCCGCACTTGTTGTGATGAGGACATCAATACAATTGTTACACCCACAGCCCCTGCTGCTATACATACTGGACCAATTACTAAAGCTCGTGCACGCCAACTAAATTACTAGGTACTTCCATTTCTTGGTAATGATTCTAATGTTCATGAGAATATGATGCTGCCTAAATTGGATACATTTGTTTTGCTTACAAATGAAGGGCCTAGCTTGGAGAAGGATGAACATTGGAGCAAGAACAAGAACGGAGTTACAAGTGATGATTTCAGGACTTTGAAGCCACCATAATGGGTGCATGAAGCCTTGGACGAAATATACAAGATGCCACTTCATAAATTTCGTCCCGAGGCTATTTTAGGTGCTGCGTCACCTTATTATTGGGCCAGGCCCATGTAATTTCGAAATACATAAGTATAGGCTATTTTTAGAGTCCGTATGTGTGGGGAAACAAGAGATAGGGTTGATTTCGGACCCCTCCACCAAGGGCCACGAAATTCCCCCCCCCCCTCTTCTTCCATATATACAGCCCTTAGGGCATTGTTTAGACTTTGGGTTTTGTTTAGATTAAAAGTTCGCCATAGCTGCAACTTCGCGTACTTCGTTTGTGTTCAACGACCAGACAAAGGCGTCACAGAACCCCACCTTGATCAATAAAGCTTTCATCTTATATTCGCAATATCCAGATTGCAATCTCAGTTTCTTGCTTGTTCTTCGTTTGCTCGCAGGAAACAGACCCTTGTGGTCAGGTTGATCGTGCTCCGGCGTGGTCAATAACCTCTCAGAGTTGGTTTAGCGATTGCTAAGGCGCGACGTCCTCGCACGTTCGTAGTCGGATCGTCAAAGTCGACTGCCACCAAAGCGATATCCATCATCTCATCGAAAGACGGGACACCTTTGCCTCTATCAAGTGGTATCAGATTTCCAGGTTGCTCGGTGAGATTTTACAGTTTTTCGTAGTTTAGATCGAGTCTGTTCTTCATACCTATAGTCGACGAAAAAGCCACAAAAAAAATTTAGGGTTAGTTCATCATATCCGAACCAATCTGAGCCTTTGCATATTCTTTTTAGGGTTTTGCTTTGTTGAATTTGCGGTTGCATCGTCGTGTCTAGTTGCTGGTCCTAGAGTCTAGTCTTTTAGAGTTTCGAGTTCTGGTCATAAGTTGTCACGCCGCCGCCGCACCATCATCATCACCCCTGCCATCTACCACCACCGCTTATCAACCACCGCTTCGAATCCGTATCCATATACCACCACAGTTGTCATATACCACCACCGATGCCATCTACCACCATATATCCACCACCAATCCGCGTTCTTGTCATATTAGGTTTGTTTTCGAGATCCATCTAGATTCCGATTCGTGTTTCCTTGCCGGAGTAGGTTTCAGAAAAAAAAAGTCGGGAAACCACGCTCCGTTTAGGCCCAAAATTTTTCGAAAACGCATTTTTCGAAAAAAATTCTGGCTATCCTATTTTTAGGTGTTTCTGAGTGTTTTGAGACAGGTGCCATTATAGGAAGTTTTTTTGACCCGTTTCCAGTTTTTGGGTCCGGGCAGTCAAAAAAAAAATTGGTCGAAAAAATTTCGTGCCCATCCTGTCAGTTTGAGCTAGGAAGAGTTTTGAGACACTCACCATTATAGTGATTTTTCGCAAAAAAAAGCAGCAAAAAAAAGAGCGCAAAAAAAAGAGCGAAACAAAAAAATTCCATAGTGTGCTTTTCCCTTGTTTACGTGTCGCGCCGTGATTTTGTTGGTGTTCTAGGCTCGCGTCTCTAGCACAGTCTAGCCTAGGACCAGCACAGTACCGTCGTTGAGCGTTTATTCAACTTTGCATCTCTGAATTGATTATTGCTGACCCTTTTTGCTACCATATTATAAGCCTTCCCAGCTCCACATACATCTACGTCGTGCGTTTCACTCTCCTGGTAATCGCTCTATCCAAGCTATGAGAGTTTTGACTACAACGGTTGCCGATCACCGCCTGTTGCTGGGTAAGAACTGGTAAGAATTTGAGTTTTGCTTGACGGATTTGTGACACCCACCACCACCACTTGTTCGTAGTCTGTAGGATCATATTCTTGTGTGTTTCTATTGCTGCTAACCATGCCAGGATCACAAGCCGACGAGATTGACTGGGAGAATTTATCGAACAAGGAGCTTCATGATAAGTTTCAGCAAATGATGACTGAATAGGTGCAAGATGTGCTGAACAATTTTGAAGAGGCCATGGAGAAGATCACTGGCCTTAAGAAGACGTTCGAAACAAAGCTCGATAACAAGTTTAATGAATTGCTCGCGCGTCTTCCACCACCACCACCCGCTGCACCTAATGCACCTCTCCAACAACAACAACAACGACTACCTCCACGTCGCGAAACAGACCTCCGCCGAGCAAGCCGTGTTCCTCTTGCGTTTGGCCAAACTGTTGGTGCTGCTGTTGATACTTCTGTGGCTCCTGCTGCTGATGCGGAGGAGGATGATTATGTGGGAGATTATGAGGATGAGGTTGATCAAAATCAGCACTACGTGCAGCCACCTGTACCACCACCAGCAGGTCGACCTCAGGTATATATTCGTAATGGTAGGCCTGCACCACCACCTCAGGTACGAGATGATGTCCATATTCCTAAACTGAAATTGAATATTCCACCATTTGAGGGTAGATATGTTCCTGATATATATCTTACTTGGGAATTAGAAACTGAACAACGTTTTACATGTTTACAATATCCTGAGGAGAGACAGGTTGCTGCTGCTGTTTGTGCTTTCACTAGTTTTGCATGTGTCTGGTGGTCTGAACATTGTAGATTATATCCTATTCCAACTACTTGGGCTGCTTTGAAAACCGCTATGCGTACGCATTGGGTTCCACCATATTATCAACGTGAATTGCTTCAAAAATTGCAGCGTTTAAGACAAGGAAAAAATTCTGTAGAAGAATATTATCAGGAATTAAAAACTGGCATGATTCGATGTGGTATTGTTGAGGAGAATGAAGCTATGCTTGCACGTTTTCTGGGTGGATTAAATAGAGAGATTCAGACCATTCTAGACTATAAGGAGTATACTAATATCACTCGTTTATTCCATCTTGCTTGTAAAGCTGAACGTGAAGTGCAGGATCGACAAGCATTGGCGCGAACTAACTTTTCTGCAGGCCGACCTTCATCATGGACACCGCGTGCATCTTCTACTTCAACTGCACCAGCACCTCAATCAGGTGCCTCCTACAGCCGTGATACAAGAAAACAGGAACAACCACCATTATCTGCCAAGAGCGCACCTGCCGGGCCTGCACAGAGTTCTTCTTCTTCCAGGGCATCAACAGGGCACACAAGTGATATTATTTGTCGTCGTTGTAAGGGAGGAGGTCATTATGCGAGAGAATGCAAATCTCCACGTGTGATGATTGCTACCGAGGGTGGTGGATATGAGTCTGCTAGTGACTATGATGAGGAGACATTGGCTCTTATTACACGTGAAGAACATGGTGGAGATGATTCTGATCATGAGACGCAATACATGGCTCCTGAAGACGCTGACAGGTATGAATGTTTAGTTGCTCAACGTGTTTTGAGTGTGCAGGTCACACAAGCTGAGCAAAATCAGAGGCACAATTTGTTCCATACCAAGGGAGTTGTGAAGGAACGTTCTGTGCGCGTCATTATAGACGGAGGGAGCTGCAACAACTTGGCTAGCATGGAGATGGTGGAGAAGCTTTCTCTCACCACAAGACCACATCCACATCCTTACTACGTCCAATGGTTCAACAACAGCGGCAAGGTTAAGGTAACACATACTGTTCGTGTGCATTTTAGTATCTCTACATATGCTGATTATGTTGATTGTGATGTGGTACCTATGCAAGCATGTTCCTTATTACTTGGTAGACCATGGCAATTTGATAAAAATTCTGTACACCATGGTAGAAACAATCACTATACTCTTGTTCATAAGGATAAAAATATTACTTTGCTTCCTATGACTCCTAATTCCATTTTGAAAGATGATATTAATAGAGCTAATAAAGCAAAACAGGAGACGAATAAGAGTGAAAATCAGATTGTGGCAAAAGAATTTGAGCAACAAATGAAGCCTAATAATAAACCATCTAGTGTTGCTTCTGAAATTAAATTGAAAAGTGCATGTTTATTTGCCACCAAATCTGATATTGATGAGCTAGATTTCAGCAAATCTGTTTGCTATGCTTTTGTGTGCAAGGAGGCATTATTTTCATTCGAGGACGTGCCTTCCTCTTTGCCTCCTGGTGTCACTAACATTTTGCAGGAGTTCGCTGATGTCTTTCCACAAGACGTGCCACCGGGATTACCGCCTATTCGAGGGATTGAGCATCAGATTGACTTAATTCCCGGTGCTTCACTGCCAAACCGTGCACCATACGGTACCAATCTAGAGGAGACGAAGGAGATTATGCGTCAAGTACAAGGGCTTCTCGACAAAGGTTATATACGCGAATCCCTTAGTCCTTGTGCTGTTCCTATTATTCTAGTGCCGAAAAAGGATGGTACATCACGTATGTGTGTTGATTGTAGAGGCATTAATAATATTACTATTCGTTATCGTCATCCTATTCCTAGGCTAGATGATATGCTTGATGAATTGAGTGGCTCTACAATATTCTCCAAAGTTGATTTGCGTAGTGGATACCATCAAATTCGTATGAAATTGGGAGATGAATGGAAAACAACATTCAAAACTAAGTTTGGATTATATGAGTGGTTAGTCATGCCTTTTGAGTTAACTAATGCACCTAGTACTTTCATGAGATTAATGAACGAAGTTTTACGTGCTTTCATTGGATGATTTGTGGTAGTTTACTTCGATGACATATTGATTTATAGCAGATCTTTGGAAGAACATTTGGAACATTTACGTGCTGTTTTTATTGCTCTACGTGATGCACGTTTGTTTGGTAACCTTGGGAAGTGCACCTTTTGCACCGACCGAGTATCTTTTCTTGGCTATGTTGTTACTCCACAGGGAATTGAAGTTGATAAAGCCAAGATTGAAGCTATTGAGAGTTGGCCGCAACCCAAAACGGTCACACAAGTGAGGAGTTTTATTGGCCTCGCTGGGTTCTATAGGCATTTTGTGAGAGATTTCAGCACCATTGCTGCACCTCTCAATGAGCTTACAAAGAAAGATGTGCCTTTTCTTTGGGGTACCGCACAGGAAGAAGCCTTCTCGGTATTGAAAGATAAGTTGACACATGCTCCTTTACTCCAACTTCCTGATTTTAATAAGACTTTTGAGCTTGAATGTGATGCTAGTGGAATTGGATTAGGCGGTGTGTTATTACAAGATGGCAAACCTGTTGCATACTTTTCTGAAAAATTGAGTGGGCCTAGTCTGAATTATTCTACTTATGATAAAGAATTATATGCTCTTGTTCGGACTTTAGAAACATGGCAACATTATTTATGGCCCAAAGAATTTGTTATACATTCTGATCATGAATCTTTGAAACATATTAAAAGTCAAGCTAAACTGAATCGTAGACATGCTAAATGGGTTGAATTCATTGAGACTTTCCCTTATATCATTAAACACAAGAAGGGAAAAGAAAATGTTATTGCTGATGCATTGTCTCGTCGCTATACTATGCTTTCGCAACTTGACTTCAAAATATTTGGTTTGGAGACCATCAAAGATCAATATGTGCATGATGCTGATTTTAATGATGTAATGCAGAATTGTAAAGAAGGAAGAATGTGGAACAAGTTTGTTGTTAACGATGGATTTGTGTTTCGTGCTAACAAGCTATGCATTCCAGCTAGCTCCGTTCGTCTTTTGTTGTTGCAGGAGGCGCATGGAGGAGGATTAATGGGACACTTTGGCGTGAAGAAGACGGAGGACGTACTTGCTACACATTTCTTTTGGCCAAAGATGAGACGGGATGTTGAGCGTTTTATTGCTCGCTGCACTACATGTCAAAAAGCTAAGTCACGACTCAATCCTCATGGTTTATATATGCCTTTGCCTGTACCTAGTGTTCCTTGGGAGGATATATCTATGGACTTTGTTTTAGGTTTACCTCGAACAAAGAAGGGGAGGGATAGCATATTTGTTGTCGTGGATAGATTCTCGAAAATGGCACACTTTATACCATGTCATAAAAGCGATGATGCTGTTAATGTTGCTGATTTGTTCTTTCGTGAAATTGTTCGCTTGCATGGTGTGCCAAATACTATTGTTTCAGATCGTGATACTAAATTTCTTAGCCACTTTTGGAGATGTTTATGGGCTAAGTTGGGGACTAAACTGCTTTTTAGTACTACTTGTCACCCCCAAACTGATGGACAAACTGAAGTAGTCAATAGAACGTTGTCTACTATGCTTAGGGCTGTTTTGAAGAATAATAAGAAAATGTGGGAGGAATGCTTGCCTCATATTGAATTTGCTTATAATCGTTCATTGCATTCTACTACTAAGATGTGCCCTTTTGAAGTTGTGTATGGTTTCCGACCTCGTGCACCTATTGATTTGTTGCCTCTTCCATCTTCGGGGAAGGTTAATTTTGATGGTAAACAACGTGCTGAATTGATTTTAAAAATGCATGAGTTAACTAAGGAAAACATTGAGCGCATGAATGCTAAATATAAACTTGCTGGAGATAAGGGTAGAAAACATGTTGTGTTTGCACCTGGATATCTTGTTTGGTTACATTTGCGTAAGGATAGATTTCCTAATTTGCGCAAATCAAAGTTAATGCCACGTGCTGATGGTCCCTTTAAGGTGTTAGAGAAAATAAATGATAATGCATATAAACTTGAGCTGCCTGCAGATTTTGGGGTTAGTCCCACTTTTAACATTGCAGATTTGAAGCCTTATTTGGGTGAGGAAGATGAACTTCCGTCGAGGACGACTTCATTTCAAGAAGGGGAGGATGATGAGGACATCAATACAATTGTTACACCCACAGCCCCTGCTCCTATACATACTGGACCAATTACTAGAGCTCGTGCACGCCAACTAAATTACCAGGTACTTCCGTTTCTTGGTAATGATTCTAATGTTCATGAGAATATGATGCTGCCTAAATTGGATACATTTGTTTTGCTTACAAATGAAGGGCCTAGCTTGGAGAAGGATGAACATTGGAGCAAGAACAAGAATGGAGTTACAAGTGATGATTTCAGGACTTTGAAGCCACCATAATGGGTGCATGAAGCCTTGGACAAAATATACAAGATGCCACTTCATAAATTTCGTCCCGAGGCTATTTTAGGTGCTGCGTCACCTTATTATTGGGCCAGGCCCATGTAATTTCGAAATACATAAGTATAGGCTATTTTTAGAGTCCGTATGTGTGGGGAAACAAGAGATAGGGTTGATTTCGGACCCCTCCACCAAGGGCCACGAAATTCCCCCCCTCTTCCTCCATATATACAGCCCTTAGGGCATCGTTTAGACTTTGGGTTTTGTTTAGATTAAAAGTTCGCCATAGCTGCAACTTCGCGTACTTCGTTTGTGTTCAACGACCAGACAAAGGCGTCACAGAACCCCACCTTGATCAATAAAGCTTTCATCTTATATTCGCAATATCCAGATTGCAATCTCAGTTTCTTGCTTGTTCTTCGTTTGCTCGCAGGAAACAGACCCTCGTGGTCAGGTTGATCGTGCTCCGGCGTGGTCAATAACCTCTAGGAGTTGGTTTAGCGATTGCTAAGGCGCGACGTCCTCGCACGTTCGTAGTCGGATCGTCAAAGTCGACTTCCACCAAAGCGAAATCCATCATCTCATCAAAAGACGGGACACCTTTGCCTCTATCAAGTGGTATCAGATTTCCAGGTTGCTCGGTGAGATTTTACAGTTTTTCGTAGTTTAGATCGAGTCTGTTCTTCATACCTACAGTCCACGAAAAAGCCACAAAAAAAATTTAGGGTTAGTTCATCATATCCGAACCAATCTGAGCCTTTGCATAATCTTTTTAGGGTTTTGCTTTGTTGAATTTGCGGTTGCATCGTCGTGTCTAGTTGCTGGTCTTAGAGTCTAGTCTTTTAGAGTTTCGAGTTCTGGTCATAAGTTGTCACGCCGCCGCCGCACCATCATCATCGCCCCTGCCATCTACCACCACCGCTTATCCGCCACCGCTCCGAATCCGTATCCATATACCACCACCGATTCATATACCACCACCGATTCATATCCATATCCATATACTACCACCGCTACCACCACCGCTGCCATATACCACCACCATATATCCACCACCAATCCGAGTTCCTTGCATATTAGGTTTGTTTTCGAGATCCATCTAGATTCCGATTCGTGTTTCCTTGCCGGAGTAGGTTTCGGAAAAAAAAAAATTCGAAAACGCATTTTTCGAAAAAAATTCTGGCTATCCTATTTTTAGGTGTTTCTGAGTGTTTTGAGACAGGTGCCATTATAGGAAGTTTTTTTTGACCTGTTTCCAGTTTTTGGGTCCGAGCAGTCGAAAAAAAAATTGGTCGAAAAAAAAAATTTCGTGCCCATCCTGTCAGTTTGACCTAGGAAGAGTTTTGAGACACTCGCCATTATAGTGACTTTTCGCAAAAAAAAGCAGCGCAAAAAAAAATAAGAGCGCAAAAAAAAAGAGCGAAAAAAAATTCAGAGTGTGCTTTTCCCTTGTTTTACGTGCCGCGCCGTGATTTTGTTGGTGTTCTAGGTTCGCGTCTCTAGCACAGTCTAGCCTAGGACCAGCACAGTACGTCGTTGAGCGTTTATTCAACTTTGCATCTCTGAATTGATTATTGCTAACCCTTTTTGCTACCATACTATAAGCCTTCCCAGCTCCACATACATCTACGTCGTGTGTTTGACTCTCCCTGGTAATCGCTCTATCCAAGCTTTGAGAGTTTTTGACTACAACGGTTGCCGATCACCGCCTGCTGCTGGGTAAGAACTGGTAAGAATTTGAGATTTGCTTGACGGATTTGTGATACACCACCACCACTTCTTAGTAGTCTGTAGGATCATATTCTTGTGTGTTTCTATTGCTGCTAACCATGCCAGGATCACAAGCCGACGAGATTGACTGGGAGAACTTATCGAACAAGGAGCTTCATGATAAGTTTCAGCAAATGATGACTGAACAGGTACAAGATGTGCTGAACAATTTTGAAGAGGCCATGGAGAAGATCACTGGCCTTGAGAAGACGTTCGAAACAAAGCTCGATAACAGATTTAATGAACTGCTTGCGCGTCTTCCACCACCGGCTGCACCTGTCGCACCTCTGCAACAACAACAACTACGCCCCCTTCCGAATCAGTATGGACGAGCACAGCGTGTTCCTATTGTGCCAGGACAAAATTCTGGTGCCGTTGTTACTGCTGTTGGTGCTTCTTTGGCTCCTGCTACTGCTCCTGCTGGTACCCAGGAGGATGATGAGTATGCGGGCGATTATGAGGATGAGGTTTATCAAAATCAGATCTACGAGCAGCCACCAGCACCACCACCAGCAGGTCGACCTCAGGTATATATTCGTAATGGTAGGCCTGCACCACCACCTCAGGTACGAGATGATGTCCATATTCCTAAACTGAAATTGAATATTCCACCATTTGAGGGTAGATATGTTCCTGATATATATCTTACTTGGGAGTTAGAAACTGAACAACGATTTACATGTTTACAATATCCTGAGGAGAGACGAGTTGCTGCTGCTGTTTGTGCTTTCACTAGTTTTGCATGTGTATGGTGGTCTGAACATTGTAGATTATATCCTATTCCAACTACTTGGGCTGCTTTGAAAACTGCTATGCGTACGCGTTGGGTTCCACCATATTATCAACGTGAATTGCTTCAAAAATTGCAGCGTTTAAGACAAGGAAAAAATTCTGTAGAAGAATATTATCAGGAATTACAAACTGGCATGATTAGATGTGGTATTGTTGAGGAGAATGAAGCTATGCTTGCACGTATTCTGGGTGGATTAAATAGAGAGATTCAGACCATTCTAGACTATAAGGAGTATACTAATATCACTCGTTTATTCCATCTTGCTTGTAAAGCTGAACGTGAAGTGCAGGATCGACAAGCATTGGGGCGAACTAACTTTTCTGCAGGCCGACCTTCATCATGGACACCACGTGCATCTTCTACTTCAACTGCACCAGCACCTCCATCCGGTGCCACCTCCAGCCGTGATACAAGAAAACAGGCACAACCACCATTATCTGCCAAGAGCACACCTGCGGGGCCTGCACAGCGTTCTTCTTCTTCCATGGCATCAACAGGGCACACAAGTGATATTATTTGTCGTCGTTGTAAGGGAGGAGGTCATTATGCGAGAGAATGCAAATCTCCGCGTGTGATGATTGCTACCGCGGATGGTGGATATGAGTCCGCTAGTGACTATGATGAGGAGACTTTGGCTCTTATTACACGTGAAGAACATGTGATGAGGACATCAATACAATTGTTACACCCACAGCCCCTGCTGCTATACATACTGGACCAATTACTAGAGCTCGTGCACGCCAACTAAATTACCAGGTACTTTCGTTTCTTGGTAATGATTCTAATGTTCATGAGAATATGATGCTGCCTAAATTGGATACATTTGTTTTGCTTACAAATGAAGGGCCTAGCTTGGAGAAGGATGAACATTGGAGCAAGAACAAGCATGGAGATGATGGCATGCGCAAGGGGAACAAGCACGGAGTTACAAGTGATGATTTCAGGACTTTGAAGCCACCATAATGGGTGCATGAAGCCTTGGACGAAATATACAAGATGCCACTTCATAAATTTCGTCCCGAGGCTATTTTAGGTGCTGCGTCACCTTATTATTGGGCCAGGCCCATGTAATTTCGAACTACATAAGTATAGGCTATTTTTAGAGTCCGTATGTGTGGGGAAACAAGAGATAGGGTTGATTTCGGACCCCTCCACCAAGGGCCACGAAATTCCCCCCTCTTCCTCCATATATACAGCCCTTAGGGCATCGTTTAGACTTTGGGTTTTGTTTAGATTAAAAGTTTGCCATAGCTGCAACTTCGCGTACTTCGTTTGTGTTCAACGACCAGACAAAGGCGTCACAGAACCCCACCTTGATCAATAAAGCTTTCATCTTATATTCGCAATATCCAGATTGCAATCTCAGTTTCTTGCTTGTTCTTCGTTTGCTCGCAGGAAACAGACCCTTGTGGTCAGGTTGATCGTGCTCCGGCGTGGTCAATAACCTCTCGGAGTTGGTTTAGCGATTGCTAAGGCGCGACGTCCTCGCACGTTCGTAGTCGGATCGTCAAAGTCGACTGCCACCAAAGCGATATCCATCATCTCATCGAAAGACGGGACACCTTTGCCTCTATCATGTTGTCTCCAAAGTCTTGACTCTCCAACATCACCAAGAAGAAGACCAACGATGCCACATATTCCACACCAAGGCCGGCATCAATGGACGATCTATCAAGGTCATCATCGATGGAGGGAGTTGTCACAATCTCGCATGTGAAGAACTTTGCTCCAAGCTCCAATTGCTGATAGAGGCAAAGGTGTCCCGTCTTTCGATGAGATGGTGGATTTCGCTTTGGTGGAAGTCGACTTTGACGATCCGACTACGAACGTGCGAGGACGTCGCGCCTTAGCAATCGCTAAACCAACTCCAAGAGGTTATTGACCACGCCGGAGCACGATCAACCTGACCACGAGGGTCTGTTTCCTGCGAGCAAACGAAGAACAAGCAAGAAACTGAGATTGCAATCTGGATATTGCGAATATAAGATGAAAGCTTTATTGATCAAGGTGGGGTTCTGTGACGCCTTTGTCTGGTCGTTGAACACAAACGAAGTACGCGAAGTTGCAGCTATGGCGAACTTTTAATCTAAACAAAACCCAAAGTCTAAACGATGCCCTAAGGGCTGTATATATGGAGGAAGAGGGGGGAATTTCGTGGCCCTTGGTGGAGGGGTCCGAAATCAACCCTATCTCTTGTTTCCCCACACATACGGACTCTAAAAATAGCCTATACTTATGTATTTCGAAATTACATGGGCCTGGCCCAATAATAAGGTGACGCAGCACCAAAAATAGCCTCGGGACGAAATTTATGAAGTGGCATCTTGTATATTTCGTCCAAGGCTTCATGCACCCATTATGGTGGCTTCAAAGTCCTGAAATCATCACTTGTAACTCCGTTCTTGTTCCCCTTGCGCATGCCATCATCTCCATGCTTGTTCTTGCTCCAATGTTCATCCTTCTCCAAGCTAGGCCCTTCATTTGTAAGCAAAACAAATGTATCCAATTTAGGCAGCATCATATTCTCATGAACATTAGAATCATTACCAAGAAACGAAAGTACCTGGTAATTTAGTTGGCGTGCATGAGCTCTAGTAATTGGTCCAGTATGTATAGCAGCAGGGGCTGTGGGTGTAACAATTGTATTGATGTCCTCATCATCCTCCCCTTCTTGAAACGAAGTTGTCCTCGACGGAAGTTCATCTTCCTCACCCAAATAAGGCTTCAAATCTGCAATGTTAAAAGTGGGACTAACCCCAAAATCTGCAGGCATCTCAAGTTTATATGCATTATCATTTATTTTCTCTAACAACTTAAAGGGACCATCAGCACGTGGCATTAACTTTGATTTGCGCAAATCAGGAAATCTATCCTTACGCAAATGTAACCAAACAAGATCTCCAGGTGCAAACACAACATGTTTTCTACCCTTATCTCCAGCAAGTTTATATTTAGCATTCATACGCTCAATGTTTTCCTTAGTTAACTCATGCATTTTTAAAATCAATTCAGCACGTTGTTTAGCATCAAAATTAACCTTCTCCGGAGATGGAAGAGGCAACAAATCAATAGGTGCATGAGGTAGGAAACCATACACAACTTCAAAAGGCCACATCTTAGTAGTAGAATGCAATGAACGATTATAAGCAAATTCAATATGAGGCAAGCATTCCTCCCACATTTTCTTATTATTCTTCAAAACAGCCCTAAGCATAGTAGACAACGTTCTATTGACTACTTCAGTTTGTCCATCAGTTTGGGGGTGACAAGTAGTACTAAAAAGCAGTTTAGTCCCCAACTTAGCCCATAAACATCTCCAAAAGTGGCTAAGAAATTTAGTATCACGATCTGAAACAATAGTATTTGGCACACCATGCAAGCGAATAATTTCACGAAAGAACAAATCAGCAACATTAACAGCATCATCGCTTTTATGACATGGTATAAAGTGTGCCATTTTCGAGAATCTATCCACGACAACAAATATGCTATCCCTCCCCTTCTTTGTTCGAGGTAAACCTAAAACAAAGTCCATAGATATATCCTCCCAAGGAACACTAGGTACAGGCAAAGGCATATATAAACCATGAGGATTGAGTCGTGACTTAGCTTTTTGACATGTAGTGCAGCGAGCAATAAAACGCTTAACATCCCGTCTCATCTTTTGGCCAAAAGAGATGTGTAGCAAGTACGTCCTCCGTCTTCTTCACGCCAAAGTGTCCCATTAATCCTCCTCCATGCGCCTCCTGCAACAACAAAAGACGAACGGAGCTAGCTGGAATGCATAGCTTGTTAGCACGAAACACAAATCCATCGTTAACAACAAACTTGTTCCACATTCTTCCTTCTTTACAATTCTGCATTACATCTTTAAAATCAGCATCATGCACATATTGATCTTTGATGGTCTCCAAACCAAATATTTTGAAGTCAAGTTGTGAAAGCATAGTATAGCGGCGAGACAATGCATCAGCAATAACATTTTCTTTTCCCTTCTTGTGTTTAATGACATAAGGAAAAGTCTCAATGAATTCAACCCATTTAGCATGTCTACGATTCAGTTTAGCTTGACTTTTAATATGTTTCAAAGATTCATGATCAGAATGTATAACAAATTCTTTGGGTCATAAATAATGTTGCCATGTTTCTAAAGTCCGAACAAGAGCATATAATTCTTTATCGTAAGTAGAATAATTCAGACTAGGCCCACTCAATTTTTCAGAAAAGTACGCAACAGGTTTGCCATCTTGTAATAACACACCGCCTAATCCAATTCCACTGGCATCACATTCAAGCTCAAAAGTCTTATTAAAATCAGGAAGTTGGAGTAAAGGAGCATGTGTCAACTTATCTTTCAATACCGAGAAGGCTTCTTCCTGTGCGGTACCCCAAAGAAAAGGCACATCTTTCTTTGTAAGCTCATTGAGAGGTGCAGCAATGGTGCTGAAATCTCTCACAAAACGCCTATAGAATCCAGCGAGGCCAAGAAAATTCCTCACTTGTGTGACCGTTTTGGGTTGCGGCCAACTCTCAATAGCTTCAATCTTGGCTTTATCAACTTCAATTCCCTGTGGAGTAACAACATAGGCAAGAAAAGATACTCGGTCGGTGCAAAAGGTGCACTTCCCAAGGTTACCAAACAAACGTGCATCACGTAGAGCAATAAAAACAGCACGTAAATGTTCCAAATGTTCTTCCAAAGATCTGCTATAAATCAATATGTCATCAAAGTAAACAACCACAAATCGTCCAATGAAAGCACGTAAAACTTCGTTCATTAATCTCATGAAAGTACTAGGTGCATTAGTTAACCCAAAAGGCATGACTAACCACTCATATAATCCAAACTTAGTTTTGAATGCTGTTTTCCATTCATCTCCCAATTTCATACGAATTTGATGGTATCCACTATGCAAATCAACTTTGGAGAATATTGTAGAGCCACTCAATTCATCAAGCATATCATCTAGCCTAGGAATAGGATGACGATAACGAATAGTAATATTATTAATGCCTCTACAATCAACACACATACGTGATGTACCATCCTTTTTCGGCACTAGAATAATAGGAACAGCACAAGGACTAAGGGATTCGCGTATATAACCTTTGTCGAGAAGCTCTTGTACTTGACGCATAATCTCCTTCGTCTCCTCTGGATTGGTACGGTATGGTGCACGGTTTGGCAGTGAAGCACCGGGAATTAAGTCAATCTGATGCTCAATCCCTCGAATAGGCGGTAATCCCGGTGGCACGTCTTGTGGAAAGACGTCAGCAAACTCCTGCAAAATGTTAGTGACAGCAGGAGGCAAAGAGGAAGGCACGTCCTCGAATGAAAATAATGCCTCTTTGCACACAAAAGCATAGCAAACAGATTTGCTAAAATCTAGCTCATCAATATCAGATTTGGTGGCAAATAAACTTGCACTTTTCAATTTAATTTCAGAAGCAACACTAGATGGTTTATTATTAGGCTTCATTTGTTGCTCAAATTCTTTTGCCACAATCTGATTTTCACTCTTATTCGTCTCCTGTTTTGCTTTATTAGCTCTATTAATATCATCTTTCAAAATGGAATCAGGAGTCATAGGAAGCAAAGTAATATTTTTATCCTTATGAACAAGAGTATAGTGATTGTTTCTACCATGGTGTACAGAATTTTTATCAAATTGCCATGGTCTACCAAGTAATAAGGAACATGCTTGCATAGGTACCACATCACAATCAACATAATCAGCATATGTAGAGATACTAAAATGCACACGAACAGTACGTGTTACCTTAACCTTGCCGCTGTTGTTGAACCATTGGATGTAGTAAGGATGTGGATGTGGTCTTGTGGTGAGAGAAAGCTTCTCCACCATCTCCATGCTAGCCAAGTTGTTGCAGCCCCCTCCGTCTATTATGACGCGCACAGAACGTTCCTTCACAACTCCCTTGGTATGGAACAAATTGTGCCTCTGATTTTGCTCAGCTTGTGTGACCTGCACACTCAAAACACGTTGAGCAACTAAACATTCATACCTGTCAGCGTCTTCAGGAGCCATGTTGATGAGGACATCAATATAATTGTTACACCCACAGCCCCTGCTGCTATACATACTGGACCAATTACTAGAGCTCGTGCACGCCAACTAAATTACCAGGTACTTTCGTTTCTTGGTAATGATTCTAATATTCATGAGAATATGATGCTGCCTAAATTGGATACATTTGTTTTGCTTACAAATGAAGGGCCTAGCTTGGAGAAGGATGAACATTGGAGCAAGAACAAGCATGGAGATGATGGCATGCGCAAGGGGAACAAGAACGGAGTTACAAGTGATGATTTCAGGACTTTGAAGCCACCATAATGGGTGCATGAAGCCTTGGACGAAATATACAAGATGCCACTTCATAAATTTCGTCCTGAGGCTATTTTAGGTGCTGCGTCACCTTATTATTGGGCCAGGCCCATGTAATTTCGAAATACATAAGTATAGGCTATTTTTAGAGTCCGTATGTGTGGGGAAACAAGAGATAGGGTTGATTTCGGACTCCTCCACCAAGGGCCACGAAATTCCCCCCTCTTCCTCCATATATACAGCCCTTAGGGCATCGTTTAGACTTTGGGTTTTGTTTAGATTAAAAGTTCGCCATAGCTGCAACTTCGCGTACTTCGTTTGTGTTCAACGACCAGACAAAGGCGTCACAGAACCCCACCTTGATCAATAAAGCTTTCATCTTATATTCGCAATATCCAGATTGCAATCTCAGTTTCTTGCTTGTTCTTCGTTTGCTCACAGGAAACAGACCCTCGTGGTCAGGTTGATCGTGCTCCGGCGTGGTCAATAACCTCTCGGAGTTGGTTTAGCGATTGCTAAGGCGCGACGTCCTCGCACGTTCGTAGTCGGATCGTCAAAGTCGACTTCCACCAAAGCGAAATCCACCATCTCATCGAAAGACGGGACACCTTTGCCTCTATCAAGTGGTATCAGATTTCCAGGTTGCTCGGTGAGATTTTACAGTTTTTCGTAGCTTAGATCGAGTCTGTTCTTCATACCTATAGTCCACGAAAAAGCCACAAAAAAAATTAGGGTTAGTTCATCATATCCGAACCAATCTGAGCCTTGCATAATCTTTTTAGGGTTTTGCTTTGTTGAATTTGCGGTTGCATCGTCGTGTCTAGTTGTTGGTCTTAGAGTCTAGTCTTTTAGAGTTTCGAGTTCTGGTCATAAGTTGTCACGCCGCCGCCGCACCATCATCATCGCCCCTGCCATCTACCACCACCGCACCGAATCCGTATCCATATACCACCACCAATCCGTGTCCATATACCACCACCGATCCATATCCATATACTACCACCGCTACCACCACCGCTGCCATATACCACCACCATATATCCACCACCAATCCGAGTTCTTTGCTTATTAGGTTTGTTTTCGGGATCCATCTAGATTCCGATTCGTGTTTCCTTGCCGGAGTAGGTTTCGGAAAAAAAAAAGTCGGGTAGCCACGCTCCGTTTAGGCCCAAAATTTTTCGAAAACGCATTTTTCGAAAAATATTCTGGCTATCCTATTTTTAGGTGGTTCTGAGTGTTTTGAGACAGGTGCCATTATAGGAAGTTTTTTTTGACCCGTTTCCAGTTTTTGGGTCCGGGCAGTCGAAAAAAAAAAATTGGTCGAAAAAATTTCGTGCCCATCCTGTCAGTTTGAGCTAGGAAGAGTTTTGAGACACTCGCCATTATAGTGATTTTTCGCAAAAAAAAAGAGCGAAAGAAAAATTCAGAGTGTGCTTTTCCCTTGTTTACGTGCCGCGCCGTGATTTTGTTAGTGTTCTAGGCTCGCGTCTCTAGCACAGTCTAGCCTAGGACCAGCACAGTACCTTCGTTGAGCGTTTATTCAACTTTGCATCTCTGAATTGATTATTGCTGACCCTTTTTGCTACCATATTATAAGCCTTCCCAGCTCCACATACATCTACGTCGTGCGTTTGACTCTCCCTGGTAATCGCTCTATCCAAGCTTTGAGAGTTTTTGACTACAACGGTTGCCGATCACCGCCTGCTGCTGGGTAAGAACTGGTAAGAATTTGAGATTTGCTTGACGGATTTGTGACACCCACCACCACCACTTGTTCGTAGTCTGTAGGATCATATTCTTGTGTGTTTCTATTGCTGCTAACCATGCCAGGATCACAAGCCGACGAGATTGACTGGGAGAATTTATCGAACAAGGAGCTTCATGATAAGTTTCAGCAAATGATGACTGAACAGGTGCAAGATGTGCTGAACAATTTTGAAGAGGCCATGGAGAAGATCACTGGCCTTGAGAAGATGTTCGAAACAAAGCTCGATAACAAGTTTAATGAATTGCTCGCGCGTCTTCCACCACCACCACCCGCTGCACCTAACGCACCTCTCCAACAACAACAACAACGACTACCTCCATGTCGCGAAGCAGACCTCCGCCGAGCAAGCCGTGTTCCTCTTGCGTTTGGCCAAACTGTTGGTGCTGCTGTTGATACTTCTGTGGCTCCTGCTGCTGATGCGGAGGAGGATGATTATGTGGGAGATTATGAGGATGAGGTTGATCAAAATCAACACTACGTGCAGCCACCTGTACCACCACCAGCAGGTCGACCTCAGGTATATATTCGTAATGGTAGGCCTGCACCACCACCTCAGGTACGAGATGATGTCCATATTCCTAAACTGAAATTGAATATTCCACCATTTGAGGGTAGATATGTTCCGGATATATATCTTACTTGGGAGTTAGAAACTGAACAACGATTTACATGTTTACAATATCCTGAGGAGAGACGAGTTGCTGCTGCCGTTTGTGCTTTCACTAGTTTTGCATGTGTATGGTGGTCTGAACATTGTAGATTATATCCTATTCCAACTACTTGGGCTGCTTTGAAAACTGCTATGCGTACGCGTTGGGTTCCACCATATTATCAACGTGAATTGCTTCAAAAATTGCAGCGTTTAAGACAAGGGAAAAATTCTGTAGAAGAATATTATCAGGAATTACAAACTGGCATGATTAGATGTGGTATTGTTGAGGAGAATGAAGCTATGCTTGCACGTTTTCTGGGTGGATTAAATAGAGAGATTCAGACCATTCTAGACTATAAGGAGTATACTAATATCACTCGTTTATTCCATCTTGCTTGTAAAGCTGAACGTGAAGTGCAGGATCGACAAGTATTGGGGCGAACTAACTTTTCTGCAGGCCGACCTTCATCATGGACACCACGTGCATCTTCTACTTCAACTGCACCAGCACCTCCATCCGGTGCCACCACCAGCCGTGATACAAGAAAACAGGCACAACCACCATTATCTGCCAAGAGCGCACCTGCGGGGCCTGCACAGCGTTCTTCTTCTTCCATGGCATCAACAGGGCACACAAGTGATATTATTTGTCGTCGTTGTAAGGGAGGAGGTCATCATGCGAGAGAATGCAAATCTCCGCGTGTGATGATTGCTACCACGGATGGTGGATATGAGTCCGCTAGTGACTATGATGAGGAGACTTTGGCTCTTATTACACGTGAAGAACATGGTGGAGATGATTCTGATCATGAGACGCAATACATGGCTCCTGAAGACGCTGACAGGTATGAATGTTTAGTTGCTCAACGTGTTTTGAGTGTGCAGGTCACACAAGCTGAGCAAAATCAGCGGCACAATTTGTTCCATACCAAGGGAGTTGTGAAGGAACGTTTTGTGCGCGTCATCATAGACGGAGGGAGCTGCAACAACTTGGCTAGCATGGAGATGGTGGAGAAGCTTTCTCTCACCACAAGACCACATCCACATCCTTACCACATCCAATGGTTCAACAACAGCGGCAAGGTTAAGGTAACACGTACTGTTCGTGTGCATTTTAGTATCTCTACATATGCTGATTATGTTGATTGTGATGTGGTACTGATAGAGGCAAAGGTGTCCCGTCTTTCGATGAGATGGTGGATTTCGCTTTGGTGGAAGTCGACTTTGACGATCCGACTACGAACGTGCGAGGACGTCGCGCCTTAGCAATCGCTAAACCAACTCTGAGAGGTTATTGACCACGCCGGAGCACGATCAACCTGACCAGGAGGGTCTGTTTCCTGTGAGCAAACGAAGAACAAGCAAGAAACTAAGATTGCAATCTGGATATTGCGAATATAAGATGAAAGCTTTATTGATCAAGGTGGGGTTCTGTGACGCCTTTGTCTGGTCGTTGAACACAAACGAAGTACGCGAAGTTGCAGCTATGGCGAACTTTTAATCTAAACAAAACCCAAAGTCTAAACGATGCCCTAAGGGCTGTATATATGGAGGAAGAGGGGGGAATTTCGTGGCCCTTGGTGGAGGGGTCCGAAATCAACCCTATCTCTTGTTTCCCCACACATACGGACTCTAAAAATAGCCTATACTTATGTATTTCGAAATTACATGGGCCTGGCCCAATAATAAGGTGACGCAGCACCTAAAATAGCCTCGGGACGAAATTTATGAAGTGGCATCTTGAATATTTCGTCCAAGGCTTCATGCACCCATTATGGTGGCTTCAAAGTCCTGAAATCATCACTTGTAACTCCGTTCTTATTCCCCTTGCGCATGCCATCATCTCCATGCTTGTTCTTGCTCCAATGTTCATCCTTCTCCAAGCTAGGCCCTTCATTTGTAAGCAAAACAAATGTATCCAATTTAGGCAGCATCATATTCTCATGAACATTAGAATCATTACCAAGAAACGAAAGTACCTGGTAATTTAGTTGGCGTGCACGAGCTCTAGTAATTGGTCCAGTATGTATAGCAGCAGGGGCTGTGGGTGTAACAATTGTATTGATGTCCTCATCAATTTCCCAAGACGAAGCACCCACATCCATACAAAGTGCAATGGCTTAGTGACTCCGGCACTATCCAAGTTGAGCACCGAGTGCACGTATCCTTCAAAATCGGCGCCTACGAGGACACCTTGGAGTGCGACGTCATCCCAATGACCGTTTGTCATCTTCTCCTTGGACGGCCATGGCAATTCGATAGGGGAGCCGTCCACAATGGGCGTACAAACAACTATAGCTTCAAGATGCAAGGAAAGGAGTTTGTGTTACAACCTATGTCTCCAAGCCAAGTGATCGCCGATAAGCAAGCCACCCATAGTGGAGAGAATGGTGAGAGAGTGAGCCACCAAAAAGAGAGTGAGCGCCACAAGCCCAAATTGAGTTCCTCCACGATGAGCGAAAACAAGAACCTAGTTCTATTTGCCACCAAATGTGAGATGAGAGAAGTGTGTGAGAACCCATCTAGTGTCCTACAGTACGTCCTCATGTGCAAGGACAATGCACCACAAACTAACACTTCTCACACTCTTCCTCTAGTGTTGTCTTCTCTTTTGCAGGAAGTTCAAGATGTTTTCCTCGATGAGCTACCTCCGGGACTACCTCCACTACGAGGCATTGAGCACCGCATCGACCTCATCCCCAGAGCACCACTTCCGAACAAAGCTCCCTACCGCGTCAACCCCGAAGAAACCAAAGAAATTCAAAGGCAAGTAAAGCATCTCATAGACCATGGACATGTGCGTGAAAGTTTGAGCCCTTGTGCCGTACCGATCATTCTTGTGCCAAAACGTGACCGTAGCTTTCACATGTTCTCCGATTGTAGACCTATCAATGCTATCACCATTCGTTATAGGTATCCCATTCCACGCCTAGATGATATGCTAGATGAGCTTAGTGGTGCCACTATATTTTCCAAAATTGATCTTAAGAGTGGTTACTATCAAATCCGCATACAAGAGGGCGATGAATGGAAAACCGCCTTCAAAACCAAGTTTGGTTTGTATGAGTGGTTAGTCATGCCTATGGGTCTCTCGGAAGCACCAGGCACTTTTACGTGCCTTATGAATCATGTCTTTCGCGCTTACATTGGTATATTTCTTGTGGTTTACTTCGATGACATTCTTGAGTTTAGCAAATCTATCAAAGAGCATGTCACCCATGTTCGCACCGTTTTGCAAACTCTTAGAAAAGAGCACCTCTATGCTAATATGGAGAAATGCCTTTTTGGTGTTGATAAGCTCGTTTTCTTGGGTTTTGTGGTTTCTTCTAAGGGTGTTCATGTAGATGAGTCCAAGATCAATGCTATTAAGACTTGGCCGCAACCAACCAACTTGCATCAAGTGCGTAGTTTCCTTGGTCTTGCAGGTTTCTATCGTCGCTTTGTGAAGGTTTTAGCACCATTGCTTTGCCTTTGCATGCTTTGAGCAAGAAGAATGCGTCGTTTGTTTGGGGACCATCCCAAGATACCGCATTCAATGAGCTTAAGAATTTGCTTACTCATGCTCCCGTGCTTGCTTTACCCAACTTCGACAAGCCTTTTGAGATTCATTGCGATGCTAGCGGTAATGGCATAGGAGGTGTGTTAACGCAAGAGAAGCGCCCCATAGCTTACTTTAGTGAGAAACTTTCCGGAGCGCAACTCAACTATCCCATCTATGACAAAGAGCTATATGCTTTAGTCCATGTTTTACATGAATGGGAACATTACCTTCGTCCCCATGAGTTTATCATTCATACCGATCATGAGACTCTCAAGTATCTTAAGGGTCAAACTAAGTTGAACAAGCGTCAAGCTAAATGGAGTGAATTCATTGAGTCTTTTCCCTATGTCATCAAGTACATCAAGGGTAAAGAAAACATCGTAGCGGATGCTCTTTCCCGCATATGCATGCTAGTCACGCAACTTGAGTTAGATGTCATTGGCTTCGAGCATATCAAAGAATTGTATGAGCATGATGAAACTTTTGCCACTCCTTATGCCAAGTGTTTGTCGAATACATCTTGGGAACGCTATTACATCAAAGACGACTATCTTATGAGAGCTAACAAACTTTGCATCCCCAAGTCATCCCTTCGTTTGTTGCTTTTGCAGCAATCACATGGAGGAGGCTTAATGGGACATTTCGGACGCGACAAGATGTTCGCCACACTCTCCAAGAGCCTTTTGGCCAAAGATGTTTCGGGACGTCAATCGCTTCACCAACCGATGTTCGACATGCCGCAATCCTAAGTACAAAGCTCAATCTCATGGCCTCTATATGCCTCTATCGATTCCATACCAACCATGGGAATACATTAGCATGGACTTCGTACTTGGTTTGCCTAGGACTCGGAATGGGAAATATTCTATATTTGTCGTTGTGGACCGTTTCTCAAAAATGGCACATTTTATTCCTTGTAACAAGATAGACGATGCTTCACATGTGGCTAATCTCTTTTGTAGGGAAATATTGCATCTACATGGTGTGCCAAAAACTATCGTCTCGGACCGCGACATCAAGTTCTTGAGTTACTTTTGGAAGACCTTATGCGCCAAGCTCGGAATCAAGCTTCTATTCTCCACGGCCTATCATCCACAAACCGACGGCCAAACGGAGGTGACAAACCGCACGCTCTCCACCCTTCTTCGCGTGCTAATCAAGAAGAACATCAAGGAGCAGGAGGAGTGCTTACCCATCGCCGAGTACGCCATCAACAACAACGCATACAAGATCGACATCCCATGCGATAAGTACTCCGTGAGCGACATCTTCAACGTTAAAGATCTGTCCCCGTACCATGGTGATGAGGATTTTGATCCGAGGTCGGATCTTCCCCAAGGGAGGGGAGATGATGTGGAGCATCCCAAGGTCATCCCCATGGATCTACCATCGTCTCATCAAGTGCCTAGTGGACCCATGACTCGATCACGTGCAAGAGCTCTTGAAACCAAGGTGACATCTCTCCTCTCAAAATTCCACTTCGATGCACATGAAGCATGGCTACTACCTCATATGGATACTTTGTGCATACTCAGGTACCATGGAGAAGCTAAGGAGCAAGGACAAGAAGAAGAAGAAGATGGATGAGAAGACGGAGAAGAAGGAGGGCTGAAGGAAAAGTCCCAGCCACCGGACGACCGGCCGGGACCGGACGTCCGGTGCCTGAAGCATCAGCCGAGCCCCAGTGAGCGGATGTCTGGTCTAGACCGGACAACCGGTGCCCCTGCACCCGAAGAAAACGAGCGGACGTCCGGTCCGAACCGGACGACCGGCGCACTTGCATCCGAACCAACATTAGCGGAAGTCCGACGTTTTCGGACGTCCGACACCCCCATCACAGAGCAGAACCAGCGGACATCTGGAGGACACCGGACGACCGGCCGCTCTTGAGACACCGGACGACCGGCCACCAGCGGATGTCCGGTACCTGGCTGCATCTAGATTCGGGCCGAGGCCCATGTACCCCTACTTTCGCCCCCATTTGCACTTAGACTATAAATAGACCTCTCCCACCTCCTTTCTAGGGTTAGCAAATGTTTAGCTCATATTTGTGAGAGAGCTTTGCTCATCCACTTGGTTACCTTCTCCTCGGAGATTCGAGCCTCCACCGGAGAAGATCCCCCAAGCGGATTCAAGCCCCTTTTACGAGAAGATCCCCTTGTGGATTCAAGACCTCCTCACGGAGAAGAACCAGTTACCGTGTATCGGCCATAGTTGTCCGTGGATTCGTGTATCTCTACCTAGGTACTCGAGGATCTAGCCCATGTGTGACTTATTCGTGTCGGTTTAGTGATTTCCTCTTGTGTTTTCCCTCCGTTCTTCCCAGTGTTCTTCGTGATTTCCCCGGGATCCGCTCCTTTCGTGAAAGATCGGGCGATTAGGGTCTCTACCCTACATCGGTTAACGTGAATGATATCAATATCTTCCTTCATGACATGATCTCTCAGAAAGTGATGATGGATCTGAATGTGCTTTGTCTTCGAGTGCTGAACTGGGTTGTTGGCAATCTTGATGGCGCTTTCATTTCCGCAGTAGAGTGGCACTTGCTTCAGATGAATGCCATAGTCTTTGAGTGTTTGCTTCATCCATAGAAGCTGAGCACAGCAAGATCCAGCAGCAATGTATTCAGATTCAACAGTGGAGAGAGATACACAGCTCTACTTCTTTGAAGACCAACACACAAGTGATCGTCCCAGAAAGTGACATGTGCATGATGTAGACTTGCGATCCACCTTGTCACCAGCATAATCAGCATCCGAGAATCCAACTAGATCAAACTCTGAGCCCTTTGGATACCATAATCCTAGTGTTGGGGTGTAAGCCAAATATCGAAGAATTCGCTTCACAGCTAAGTGATGTGATTCCTTTGGTGCCGCTTGGAATCGGGCACACATGCAAACACTAAGCATGATATCTGGCCTAGATGCACATAAGTAAAGCAAAGAACCAATCATGGAGTGGTATACCTTTTGATCGAACTCTTTACCATTGGCGTGAGAATCTAGATGACTCTTGGTAGGCATTGGCGTCGTATAACCTTTGCAGTCTTGCATTCCAAACTTCTTCAGGCAATCTGTGAGGTATTTCTCTTGAGATATGAAGATGCCATTGCGTTGCTGTCGTATTTGAACACCAAGGAAGAACTTCAGCTCACCCATCATGGACATCTGATATTGCTCTTGCATCATGTATCCAAACTCATCACTGTATTTCTGATTAGTGCAGCCGAAGATAATGTCATCCACATATATTTGGCACACAAACAGTTCACCATCATATGTCTCCGTAAAGAGTGTGGGATCCAGGGAACCAGGTTTGAAGCCTTTGCTCTTTAGGAAGTCCTTGAGTGTGTCATACCAAGCACGAGGGGCTTGTTTGAGGCCATACAGTGCCTTGTTGAGCTTGTAAACCATGTCAGGATGTTTTGGATCTTCAAAGCCAGGCGGGTGCAACATACACTTCTTCTTCAATCTTGCCATTGAGGAATGCACTCTTCACATCCATTTGATACAACAGGATGTTGTGATGGTTTGCATAGGCTAGTAATATGCGAATGGCTTCAAGCCTAGCCACAGGAGCAAATGTTTCATCGAAGTCAATCCCTTCAATTTGAGTGTATCTTGAGCAACGAGACAAGCTTTGTTTCTGACAACTTGGCCATGCTCATCTTGTTTGTTGTAATATATCCATTTAGTGCCTATGATATTGTGTTTATGAGGATCAGGACGCTTGACCAGTTCCCATACATTATTTAGCTCAAACTGTTGAAGCTCTTCTTGCATAGCTTGAATCCATTCAGGTTCCATGAAGGCTTCAGCAACTTTCTTGGGTTCAGATATTGAGACGAAAGCAAAGTGCCCACAAAAATTTGCTAGTTGTGTTGCTCTTGAACGAGTGAGTGGACCAGGCGCATTGATGCTATCAATTATCTTCTCAATTTGTACTTCATTTGCAACACGAGGATGAACTGGACGAAGATTTTTCTCTTGCTGATCATTTTCATTGTTTGAAAGATTGTCTTCAGGCTGAGCATTGTCTTCAGGTTGATTGGGTGCAGAGATGATAAGTTCCTCTTCAGGCTGTACTTCAGACGGTATGATTTCTCCAGTTCCCATAAGCTTGATGGATCCACTGGGTGGAATTTCATCTAGCACATTTGGCAGGTGCTCTCTTTGCGAGCCATTAGTCTCATCGAACCGCACATCCACAGTTTCAACCACTTTATAGTGAAAGAGGTTGAAGACTCTATAGGAGTGCGAGTCCTTTCCGTAACCGAGCATAAAACCTTCATGTGCGTTCGGTGCAAATTTTGAAGTGTGATGTGGATCCTTGATCCAGCACCTGGCACTAAATACTGTGAAGTAACTGACATTTGGCTTCTTACCAGTGAGGAGTTCATAGGATGTTTTTTTCAGAAGCTTGTGAAGATAAACATGGTTGATGACATGGCATGCAGTATCAATAGCTTCAGGCCAGAACTTTCTTGGTGTCTTGTATTCATCGAGCATCGTCCGAGACATCTCAATAAGTGTTCTGTTCTTGCGTTCCACGATGCCATTCTACTGCGGCGTGTACGAAGCTGAGAACTCATGAGTGATGCCCAATGTATCGAGATAAGTGTCCAGGCCGGTGTTCTTGAATTCAGTGCCATTGTCGCTTCTGATGTGCTTGATCTTGACACCATAGTTGTTCATGGATCGATTTGCGAAGCGTCTGAAGACATCCTGCACTTCAGTCTTGTAGAGGATTATATGCACCCATGTATATCTTGAATAATCATCAACAATGATGAAGCCATAGAGACAAGCAGTAGTAGTAAGAGTGGAGTAGTGAGTAGGGACGAAGAGGTCCATGTGTAGCAGTTCGAAGGGTTGAGTCGTTGTCATGATTGTCTTCGAGGGATGCTTGGCCCTCGTCATCTTTCCAGCTTCGCAGGCACCGCATAAGTGATCCTTCTTGAACTTGACACCCTCGATGCCTATGACGTGCTTCTTCTTTGCAGGAGTATGCCAGTTCCTCATGCCAGCATGCCCTAGCCTCCGATGCCAGAGCCAGCATTCTGAAGCTTTTGCAAGAAGACATACGGCGAGCTGTGGTCCTGCTGAGAAATCTACCATGTACAAATCATCTTTCCGATACCCTTCAAAGACTAGAGACTTGTCAGATTCCATTAGAACTAGGCAACGATATTTTCCAAATATCACAATCATGTTCAAATCGCAAAGCATTGAGATGGACATTAAGTTGAAACCAAGGGATTCAAAAAGCATCACTTTATCCATGTGCTGATCCTTTGAGATTGCAACTCTACCTAGACCCAATACCTTGCTTTTACCAGTATCAGCAAATGTGATGTGACTTTTGTCAGATGGACGTAGAGTTGAGTCCATGAGAAGACTTCGCTTGCCAGTCATGTGATTAGTACATCTACTATCAATAATCCATTCTGAAGCAGTTGGTTTCATACCCTACAGTGCAGTTAGGGGGATAGGCTTCACGAAGAGAATTGTGAAGCATAAACATTTGACGAGCAAGTGAATTATGAAAGCTTAGATCGAGGTTAGGACTGATAGGGCAAGTAGCAAGCGACTCGGGAACAAAATACATAATAAGACCATTTGGACATTTGATCTTGCGCCCTACAAGATGTTTATGGTCCCCAGCAATAGCTTCAGATGCATTTGATTTTCGGCTGGAGACCCTTCCCTGCAAAAGAGAGTTAAGCTTTCTTAGCCACCCACATCTTCAAGGGTGGCTTCAAAGCAATGAGTCTAAGTGCAGCATCTGAGAACTTTGGCTTTGGAGCCCTAGCAAATAGTCTTGCAGGTGGACAATAGTACTCATAAGAATAAGCAGAGTAGTTTTGGGTCTTATGAACATGGCGGTTTGATGAAACACGCTCATATTCATAGGTCTGAGTATGGTTTCCCTGCAAAACATTTGCGTTAGTGCGACTCAGGTGAGTCCTCTGTTTTTATGAAGCCTTTGGACCATATGAAGCCTGTGGTCTGGGGTTTGTCTTCTTCACTTGTGGTGTCATGACGACATTCATAGGAAGATTCTCCAGACACTTTTTCGGCACCCAGACTTTCTTCATAGATGGCCCATTCCTGTAGTTAGTACCAATATACCTGGCAAACACTTCACCATTCTGATTCTTAAATAGTTTATAGTTTGCATCAAAGGATTCATCAATGACAATAGGATTAGTGCAAGTGAAGCCAGATAGGGTGACTGGATCCATTGAAGGTTCCTTTGCAGCAACCCATGTGGTTTTGGGGTACTGCTCACGTTTCCAGTACGATCCATCAGCATTCATTTTCCTTTCGAACCCAGCACCCTCTTTCCTAGGGTTTCGGTTCAGGATCTGCCTTTGAGGACATCACATAGTGTCTGATGCCCTTTGAGACTTTTGTACATCCCCGTTTCAAGCAATGTCTTCAACCTAGCATTTTCATCAGCAATAGCAGTGGCATCCTCAGCAGAGGGGTTAGTTACCACATCAACAGTTGAAGATATTGCAACAGTAGCAACAGTAGAACATCCAACAATAGAAGTAGAGTTGTCACGCTCAATGCATTTAAGACATGGTGGTTCAAATCCTTCCTGAGCGGGACTGATCTGTTTGGCGCGAAGTGACTCGTTTTCCTTTTGAATATCTTCATGAGCCGCTCTCAATTTCTCAAGATCTTGCTTCCTTTGAAGATAATCATAGGAAAGCTTTTCATGAGTTGTTGAGAGCGTTTCATGACGACTTTCAAGTTCCTCATACTTAAAATGAAGATTTTTTATGTCTTTAATTAAGGACTGAGATCGAGTCATTTCAGCGTCTAACAGGTCATCGCTTTTGTCTAACAGTTTTTAAATATGTTCCATAGCTTTCTGTTGTTCAGTTGCAATTTTTGCAGCTGGGTTTGGAACCAAAATTAGAGTCATCTTCACTTGATGTTTGATAGTGAGTGGTGCGTGAGTTTACCTTGGCACCGCGTGCCATGAAGCAGTAGGTGGGAGCGGAGTTGTCCTTGTCATCAGCATCGGTGTCGTGATGAAGTCATTGTCTTCAGTGTTGAAGATGGACTTGGCAACATAGGCTGTAGCCAGACTTGCAACGCCAGAATCGGACTCCTCCTCAAACTCCACCTCTGCCTCCTCAGACGCAGACTCCTCCTCTGAATCCATTTCCTTGCCAACAAACACACGGGCCTTGCTAGATGAACTTTTCTTGTGTGATGAAGACTTTGAGGAAGACTTGGAAGAATATTTTGAGTATTTCTTCTTCTTCTTGTCGTCAGAATCATATTCCTTGCTCTTCTTCTTCTTCTTCTTCTTGTTCTCATTGTCCCACTGCGGACACTCAGAGATGTAGTGACCAGGTTTCTTGCACTTGTGGCATGTTCTCTTCTTGTAGTCATGAGCAGAAGCTTCATCATTCCTTGAGCTTGATCGTGAAGACTTTTTGAAGCCTTTCTTCTTAGTGAATTTTTGGAACTTCTTCACAAGCATAGCAAACTCCTTTACAATGTCTTCAGGATCATCAGAACTGCAGTCAGATTCTTCTTCAGATGAGGAGACAACTTTTGCCTTCAAGGCCCGAGTTCGGCCATAGTTGGGACCGTAGATATCTCTTTTCTCAGAAAGCTGAAACTCATGTGTGTTGAGCCTTTCAAGTATGTCAGACGAATAGAGTGTCTTGAAGTCAGGGCGTTCTTGAATCATCAGGGCTAGGGTGTCAAATGAGCTGTCAAGTGATCTCAAGAGTGTCTTGATGATTTCATGCTTGGTGATCTCAGTAGCGCCGAGAGCTTGAAGCTCATTTTTGATGTTAGTGAGTCGATCAAACGTGAGCTGAACATTCTCATTGTCGTTTCTCTTGAAGCGGTTGAAGATGTTGTGAAGGACACCGATCCTTTGATCTCTCTAGGTTGAGACGCCTTCGTTGACCTTGGAGAGCCAGTCCCAGACTAGGTTGGATGTTTCCAGAGCACTCACACGGCCATACTGTCCTTTGGTCAGATGACCACAAATGATATTCTTGGCAGTGGAATCCAGTTGAACGAACTTCTTGACATCAGCTGCGGTGACACCTTCACCAGCCTTGGGGACGCCATTCTTGACGACATACCAGAGGTCGACATCAATGGCTTCAAGATGCATGCGCATCTTATTCTTCCAGTAGGGATATTCAGTTCCATCGAAGATGGGGCACCCAGCGGAGACTTTGATTATCCCTGCAGTCGACATAGCTAAAACTCCAGGTGGTTAAACCGAATCACACAAAACAAGGGAGTACCTTGCTTTGATACCAACTGAAAGTGCTAGTTATCGACTAGAGGGGGGTGAATAGGCGATTTTTATGAAAGTCTTCAAAACATGGAAGTTTCGAAGACAATCGATAGAAATGAACCTATTAACATGCAGCGGAAGGTAGACTACACTAGGCAAGCCATAGTCAAGTATTCAATGAAGTGAAAGCACAAAGACTAATAGCAGCTAGGCAGTATGGATCAGGATGGAAGACAGTATGAAGCCAATCAGAATAAGCAGTCACACAGTGAAGACAAATAGATTATGCAAATAGGCAATGACTTCATAAGGACCAACTGTAAGTGAAGAGATGGGAAGGATAGAACCAGTTGCTTGTTGAAGACAATGATTTGTTGGACCAGTTCCAGTTGCTGTGACAACTGGTTAGGGAGGCCGAGATTTAACTCAGAAGACCGTGTCTTCACCTTATTCCCCTTAAGCTAAGGACACCCAGTCCTCACCCAATCACTCTGGTAAGTCTTCAAGGTAGACTTTCAAACCTTCACAGACTTCATTCACCGGCGATCCACAATGACTCTTGGATGCTCAGAACGCGACGCCTAATCGGCTGGAGGATTCACAATCCTCAAGTGTAATAAGTCTTCAGATCACACAGACAGGAAGACTTCAGTGATGCCTAACACTCTTTGGCTCTGGGTGTTTAGGGCTTTGTCCTCGCAAGGATTTCTCTCTCAAAGGCTTCGAGGTGGGTTGCTCTCAAACGACAAAAGCCGTGCACTAACTCTGAGCAGCCAACCAATTTATGGTGTAGGGGGTGGGCTATTTATAGCCACTAGGCAATCCGACCTGATTTTTCTGAAATGACCCTGGGTCACTAAGGAACTGACACGTGTTCCAGCGGTCAGATTTCAAACACACACGATAACTTTACTTGAGCTACAAGCAAAGCTGACTTATCCAGCTCTGGATAAGATTTTCTCTCATTGTCTTTGCTCGAAGACATAGTATTTTGGTTAAGCATCACTTCAGTCATTTTGACTGGTTCACTTGGAACCCACTTAACAGTACGGTGGTTCCAATGACTCAACAAAGAAGAAAAGGAAACAACAAAACAACTAAGTCTTCGTGCTCCATAGTCTTCACGCGATGTCTTCTCTTGTCATAGTCTTCAATGTGAATACCTTCACATACCACTTTTGTCTTCGATGTCTTCATACATTTTTAGGGGTCATCTCCGGTAGGTAAACCGAATCAATGAGGGACTACTAGCTGTGTTATCCTGTAATTCTCACAAACACATTAGTCCCTCAACCAGGTTTGTCATCAATACTCCAAAACCAACTAGGGGTGTCACTAGATGCACTTACAACCTACAGTCGCTGTGCTACATCATCCCTCCCTCTCCAGGGAAATACTGACATAGTTCTAGCTACCATCAAATAACCAGCCGATTATTAGTGGAAATCCCCGCTCCCCATCTCATGGATGGTTCCACAAACGTGGGAACCATCACGACAATTGCTTCCCTAGAATGACGCCTCTTCCCTAGAGCGGCGCCTCCTCAAACCATCACATCCCTACAATGCGACGATTCCCTTGTATATAAGTGTACATCATCCATCAATAAATATTATAGTTTGATTCATTGTTGTCTCTCTCGACTTGCCTCTCGATTAGTCCCAACACGTTATCAGCACGCTCTCCCGCGAGAGTGATTTCGAGATCAACAAGGAGAACTGTAGGAGAAGAACAAGAAGAACAGGCAAACGATGAGAATAGAAAATGCGTGGAGGTCTCATGTCCTTGTTTCTTCGCCTCCTCCGAGATGGTGGCTGCCGTCGCCGTCGCCACGTCGATGGTCTTCGTCACCACCACTTCCATGCTCGCCAATTTCGCCGCTTCGCCGGTCGCCGCCACGGTGCAGGAGCACACCGCCGTTTCTTCATTACCACCACCGGAACGGGGCAGGGCTCTCAAACCAGCCCATGCAGCCTTCTGCGCCCCTGCAGCCCGATGTGCCCGCCTGGTTTTTCACTGGTCCAGCTGCACCAAGGCTCGAGGCTATTGAAGACATCGATCCTGCATCAGTGCAACTTCACCCTCAAGGATGCGCCGCTGTAGCTTCCGACCCCATCGGTTGTTGAAGCAGAAGCCGGCGCGCCGCTCCCGAGGTCGTCGACGGTGGCACGTGTCCTGGACGCGCCTCTCATATAGGTTCGCGACGGCGACACGCTCGCTTTCGTGGATGGCGCCTCCATCTTCGGCTCTGGCACGAGCGGATCCTCCAACCTCACGGTTGTCGATGTCGACGCCGTCGCGCCGCGCCTTCCATCTCCGACTCTGGCCACCCCCCGCCTTCGCCACGCATGGAGGTATGCCACGAGCTCACCGTCGAGCGGCCGCTTTGGCACACGGAGCCCCGTGGTACTCGGGCTCGCGAGCGGCGCCTCCAATGGCGTTGCGCCGGGCACTCTGCTCCCTGGAGGATCCTCGGACGAGGACTGGCGCGGCGGGAGTTTCTCCCACCGCCGGTGAAGTAGCCAACTTGTGTGGCCATGTGCATGCGGCAGGGAATCATGGCACCAACAGTCTAGTTGTTTGTTTATCTGCTATTTGCTTGATCACTTAACTAGTACTAGTTCAGCTTATCAGCAACTTAGTTGTATAAAAATAGTTCTATACCTTTTTATTATATTTCTATCGAGTACAATGTATGTATTCCAGAAATCATCAACGATGTAATATATTTCCATGTTTGACACGTGTCGAGGTTAATTATATCTATTTGCAATTGAGATTCTAATCTCTTGCAAACATAAATTCAGTTATGTTTCTCCATTGAGTATGATGTATTCCAGAATATTTTTATGATGTATCTATTTTCAAGTTAAACAGATGTCGAGATTAATACGTCTTTTTGCAAATTGAGATTTTTCAATTTCTTGCAAATATAGTCTGTTTATCCATTGAGTACGAGGTATTCCGAAATATTTCTATGATGTATATCTATTTCCATGTTATAAACACATGTCGAGATTAATACGTCTATTTGCAATTGAGATTTTCAATTTCTTGCAAATATAGGTGCAAAATTTAAAGTGATTTCTTTAAATTGATGCTTGGGATCACAAGAAAGTCATAAGGATCTACTGCCTACGCAGATTATCGTTGACTACTAATAAAGCCTACATTTTGTCGTTTCGACATTATGATTGCTTGACAAAGTGTTCTCCCACACATTTTTCTAAGTCATGAAATAAGGCATTACGAGTAGGTATTTACTGATTTCATCAGATTATACTCCCCAGTGTTGCGAGATCTAATCCATTTTGGAGATTATCTTCAAGGTGTCATACTTAGCAACCTAAGATTCACATTAATGGTTTCAAGATAACTTCTTGAAATATCCATTGATTTTGCTAAGTTCATTACAACATCAACCATGATGGTCTTTAATTTACTGGTTGTAAATTAATTATCTCTGGTTTACTGTAACACCCACAATGCGGCTATATCTCCCACGTGTCGGGGCACGACTTAGAGGCATAGCCGCATGGTAGGCATGTCGTAAGAGGGGTAATCTTTACACATCCCATGTACTGAATAAGAAAGGGATAAATAATCATCTTACAATCGCCACTTCTGATAGAGGCTAAGGTGTCCCGATGTTTCGATGAGATGGTGGCTATCGTTTTCTGTGGGAGTCGACCTTGACGATCCGACTACAAACGTGCGAGACGTCGCGCCTTAGCAATCGCTAAACCAATCTCCTGAGGTTACTGACGATGTCGGAAGCACGGTCAGCCTGACCACGAAGGTCTATTCCTGCAAGCAATCGAAGAACGAGCAAGAATATGATAAAGCAATCTGAATATTGCAAATATATATGAAGTATTGATAATGGTGGGGATCCGTAAGCGGTCTTGGTCTGGTCGTTGGACACAAACGAAGTACACGAAGTTGCAATGGCTAACTTTTAACTAAACAAATCCCAAAGTCTAAACGACGCCCTAAGGGCTGTATATATGGAGGAAGAGGGGGGAATTTCGTGGCCCTTGAGGGTGGGGTCCGAAACCAACCCTAACTCTTGTTTCCCCACACATACGGACTCTAAAAATAGCCTATACTTAAGTATTTCGAAATTACATGGGCCTGGCCCATTAATAAGGTGACGCAGCACCTAGAATAGCCTATGGACGAATATTATAAAGTGGCATCTTGTATATTTCGTCCAAGGCTTCATGCACTCCTTATGGCGGCTTCAAAGTCCTGAAATCGTCACTTGTAACTCCGTTCTTGATCCCCTTGCGCATGCCATCAACTCCATGTGTGTTCTTGCTCCAATGTTCATCCTTCTCCAAGGTAGGCCCTTCATTTGTAAGCAAAACAAATGTATCCAATTTAGGCAGCATCATAATCTCATGAACATTAGAATCATTACCAAGAAACGAAAATACCTGGTAATTTAATTGGCGTGCACGAGCTCTAGTAATTGGTCCAGTATATGTAACAGTAGGGGCTGTGGGTGTAACAATGGTATTGATGTCCTCATCATCCTCCCCTTCTTGAAATGAAGTCGTCCTCGACGGAAGCGCATCTTCCTCACCCAAATAAGGCTTCAAATCTGCAATGTTAAAAGTGGGACTAACCCCAAAATCTACAGGTAGCTCAAGTTTATATGCATTATCATTTATTTTCTCTAACACCTTAAAAGGACCATCAGCACGTGGCATTAACTTTGATTTGCGCATATTAGGAAATCTATCTTTACGCAAATGTAACCAAACAAGATCTCCAGGCGCAAACACAACATGTTTTCTACCCTTATCTCCAGCAAGTTTATATTTAGCATTCATACGCTCAATGTTTTCCTTAGTTAACTCATGCATTTTTAAAATCAATTCAGAACGTTCTTTAGCATCAAAATTAACCTTCTCTGAAGATGGAAGAGGCAACAAATCAATAGGTGCACGAGGTAGGAAACCATACACAATTTCAAAAGGGCACATCTTAGTAGTAGAATGCAATGAGCGATTATAAGCAAATTCAATATGAGGCAAGCATTCTTCCCACATTTTCTTGTTATTCTTCAAAACAGCCCTAAGCATAGTAGACAATGTTCTATTGACTACTTCAGTTTGTCCATCAGTTTGGGGGTGACAAGTAGTACTAAAAAGCAGCTTAGTCCCCAACTTAGCCCATAAACATCTCCAAAAGTGGCTAAGAAATTTAGTACCACGATCTGAAACAATAGTATTTGGCACACCATGTAAGCGAATAATTTCACGAAAGAACAAATCAGCAACATTAACAGCATCATCGCTTTTATGACATGGTATAAAGTGTGCCATTTTCGAGAACCGATCCACGACAATAAATATGCTATCCCTCCCCTTCTTTGTTCGAGGTAAACCTAAAACAAAGTCCATAGATATATCCTCCCAAGGAACACTAGGTACTGGCAAAGGCATATATAAACCATGAGGATTGAGTCGTGACTTAGCTCTTTGACATGTAGTGCAGCGAGCAACAAAACGCTCAACATCCCGCTCATCTTTGGCCAAAAGAAATGTGTAGCAAGTATATCCTCCGTCTTCTTGATGCCAAAGTGTCCCATTAAGCCTCCTCCATGCGCCTCCTGCAACAACAAAAGACGAACGGAGCTAGCTGGAATGCATAGCTTGTTAGCACGAAACACAAATCCATCGTTAAGAACGAACTTGTTCCAAGTTCTCCCTTCCTTACAATTCTGCAATACATCTTTAAATTCAGCATCATGAACATATTGATCTTTGATGGTCTCCAAACCAAATATTTTAAAGTCAAGTTGTGAAAGCATAGTATAACGACGAGACAAGGCATCAGCAATAACATTTTCTTTACCCTTCTTGTGTTTAATGACATAAGGGAAAGTCTCAATGAATTCAACCCATTTAGCATGTCTACGGTTCAGTTTTGCTTGACTTTTAATGCGTTTCAAAGATTCATGATCAGAATGTATAACAAATTCCTTGGGCCATAAATAATGTTGCCATGTTTCTAAGGTCCGAACAAGAGCATATAATTCTTTATCATAAGTAGAATAGTTCAGACTAGGCCCACTCAATTTTTCAGAAAAGTATGCGACAGGTTTTCCATCTTGTAATAACACACCTCCTAATCCAATTCCACTAGCATCACATTCAAGCTCAAAAGTCTTATTGAAATTAGGAAGTTGGATTAAAGGAGCATGTGTCAACTTATCTTTCAATACCGTGAAGGCTTCTTCCTGTGCGGTACCCCAAACAAAAGGCACATCCTTCTTTGTAAGCTCGTTGAGAGGTGCAGCAATGGTGCTGAAATCTCTCACAAAACGCCTATAGAAACCAGCGAGGCCAAGGAAACTCCTCACTTGTGTGACCGTTTTGGGCTGCGGCCAACTCTCAATAGCTTCAATCTTGGCTTTATCAACTTCAATTCCCTGTGGAGTAACAACATAGCCAAGAAAAGATACTCGATCGGTGCAAAAGGTGCACTTTCCAAGGTTTCCAAACAAACGTGCATCACGTAGAGCAATAAAAACAGCACGGAAATGTTCCAAATGTTCCTCCAAAGATTTGCTATAAATCAATATGTCATCAAAGTAAACTACCACAAATCGTCCAATGAAAGCACGTAAAACTTTGTTCATTAACCTCATGAAAGTACTAGGTGCATTAGTTAACCCAAAAGGCATGACTAACCACTCATATAATCCAAACTTAGTTTTAAATGTTGTTTTCCATTCATCACCCAATTTCATACGAATTTGATGGTATCCACTACGCAAATCAACTTTGGAGAATATTGTAGAGCCACTCAATTCATCAAGCATATCATCTAGCCTAGGAATAGGATGACGATAACGAATAGTAATATTATTAATGCCTCTACAATCAACGCACATACGCGACGTACCATCCTTTTTCGGCACTAAAATGATAGGAACAGCACAAGGACTAAGGGATTCGCGTATATAACCTTTGTCGAGCAGTTCTTGTACTTGACGCATAATCTCCTTCGTCTCCTCTGGATTGGTACGGTATGGTGCACGGTTGGGTAGCGAAGCACCGGGAATTAAGTCAATTTGATGCTCAATCCCTCGAATAGGTGGTAATCCCGGTGGCACGTCTTGTGGAAAGACATCAGCGAACTCCTGCAAAATGTTAGTAACAGCAGGGGGCAAAGAGGAAGGCACGTCCTCGAATGAAAATAATGCCTCTTTGCACACAAAAGCATAGCAAACAGATTTGCTGAAATCTAGCTCATCAATATCAGATTTGGTGGCAAGTAAACATGCACTTTTCAATTTAATTTCAGAAACAACAGTAGATGGTTTATTATTAGGCTTCATATGGTGCTCAAATTCTTTTGCCACAATCTGATTTTCACTCTTATTTGTCTCCTGTTTTGCTTTATTAGCTCTATTAATATCATCTTTCAAAATGGAATCAGGAGTCATAGGAAGCAAAGTAATATTTTTATCGTTATGAACAAGAGTATACTGATTGTTTCTACCATGGTGTACGGAATTTTTATCAAATTGCCATGGTCTACCAAGTAATAAGGAACATGCTTGCATAGGTACGACATCACAATCAACATAATCAGCATATGTAGAGATACTAAAATGCACACGAACAGTACGTGTTACCTTAACCTTGCCGCTGTTGTTGAACCATTGGATGTAGTAAGGATGTGGATGTGGTCTTGTGGTGAGAGATAGCTTCTCCACCATCTCCATGCTAGCCAAGTTATTGCAGCTCCCTCCATCTATGATCACGCGAACAGAACGTTCCTTCACAACTCCCTTTGTATGGAACAAATTATGCCTCTGATTTTGCTCAGCTTGTGTAACCTGCACACTCAAAACACGTTGAGCAACTAAACATTCATACCTGTCAGCATCTTCAGGAGCCATGTATTGTGTCTCATGATCAGAATCGTCTCCACCGTGTTCATCACGTGTAATAAGAGCCAAAGTCTCCTCATCATAGTCACTAGCGGACTCATACCCACCATCCTCAGTAACAATCATCACACGCTTAGATGGGCATTCTCTCGCATAATGACCTCCACCCTTGCAACGTCGACAAATGATATCATGTGTTTGCCCTGTTGATGCCATGGATGAAGAAGAGCTCTTTGCAGGCCCAGAAGGTGTGCTCTTGGCAGATAGTGGTGATTGTGCTTGCTTTATTGTATCACGGTTGGAGGTCGCAGCCGACGGAGGTGCCGGTGTAGCAGAACGTGTGGAAGTAGATGATGCACATGGTGTCCATGATGAAGGTCGACCTGCAGAAAAGTTAGTCCGCGCCAATGCCTGTCGATCCTGCACTTCACATTCAGCTTTACAAGCAAGATGGAATAAACGAGTGATATTAGTATACTCCTTATACTCTAGAATGGTCTGAATCTCTCTATTTAATCCACCCATAAAACGTGCAAGCATAGCTTCATTCTCCTCAACAACACCACAACTAATCATGCCAGTTTGTAATTCCTGATAATATTCTTCTACAGAATTTTTTCCCTGTCTTAAGCGCTGCAATTTTTGAAGTAATTCACGTTGATAATTTGGGGGAACCCAACGAGTACGCATAGCAGTTTTCAAAGCAGCCCAACTAGCCGGAATAGGATATAATCTACAATGCTTAGACCACCAAACACATGCAAAACTAGTGAAAGCACAAACAGCAGCAGGAACACGTCTCTCCTCGGGATATTGTAAACATGTAAGTCGTTGTTCAGTTTCTAACTCCCAAGTAAGATATATATCAGGAACATATCTACCCTCAAATGGTGGAATATTCAATTTTAGTTTAGGGAGATGGTCATGATCTCGTACCTGAGGGTGAGCCCTACCATTGCCATTATTTGCATGTGGACGACCTGGTGGTTGCTGTGCTGGTGGTGGCACGTATTTCTGATTTTGATCAACCTCATCCTCATAATCTCCCACATAATCATCGTCCTCCACATCAGCAGTAGGAGCCACAGAAGTATCAACAGCAGCACCAGGAGTTTGGCCCGACTGAAGAGGGACACGGCTCGCTCGGCGGAGGGCTATTTCCCGACGTGGAGGTAGTCGGTGTTGTTGCTGTTGTTGCAGAGGTGCGGCAGGAGCAGCTGGTGGTGGTGGTGGAAAACGCGAAAGCAATTCAGCAAACTTGTTATCGAGCTTTGTTTCAAACTTCTTCTCCATGCCATCTATCTTCTCCATGGCCTCTTCAAATCTGTTTATCACATCTTGCACCTATACACTCATCATTTGCTGAAACGTATCATGAAGCTCCTTGTTCGTCAAGTTCTCCTAGTCAGTCTCGTCGGATTGTGATCCTGGCATGGTTAGCAGCAATAGAAACACACAAGAATATGATCCTATAGACTACTAACAAGTGGTGGTGGTGGCGAGTGTCACAAATCCGTCAAGCAAATCTCAAATTCTTACCAGTGCTTACCCAGCAGCAGGCGGTGATTGGCAACCGTTGTAGTCAAAAACTGTCAAAAGCTTGGATAGAGCGATTGCCAGGGAGAGTCAAACGCACGACGTAGATGTATGTGGAGCTGGGAAGGCTTATAGTATGGTAGCGAAAAGGGTCAGCAATAATCAATTCAGAGATGCAAAGTTGAATAAACGTTCAACGAGGGTACTGTGCTGGTCCTAGGCTAGACCGTGCTAGAGACGCGAGCCTAGAACACTAACAAAATCACGGCGCTTCACGTAAATAAGGGAAAAGCACACTCTAGAACTCTCTTTTTTTTCGCTCTCTTTTTTTTGCGCTCCTTTTTTTTGCGCTCCTCTTTTTTTTGCGAAAAATCACTATAATGGTGAGTGTCTCAAAACTCTTCCCTCGTCAAACTGATAGGATGGGCACGAAATTTTTTTTTTCACTTTTTTTTTCGGAAATCAGGGCAGCGACGACGAAAAAGTGCGACAAAAAATCACTATGATGGCACGTGGCTCAAAAGACTCAGAAAAGCCTAAAAATAGGATAGGGAAAAAAATTTGCCCGTGAAAATTTTGGCCTAAAAACTGCCCGGGGGTCTCCAGACTCTTCTTTTTTTCCGAGACCTACGCAGGCAAGGAAACACGAATCAGAATTTAGATTGATCTCAAGAACAAACCTAATATGAGAAGAACTCGGATTGGTGGTGGATATATGGTTGTGGTATATGGCAGCGGTGGTGGTATATGGTAGCGGTGGTGGTATATGGATACAGATTGGTGGTGGTATATGGATACGGATTGGTGGTGGTATATGGATACGGATTCAGAGCTGTGGCGGATAAGCAATGGTGGTAGATGGCAAGGCGATGATGATGGTGCGGCGGCGGCGTGACAACTTATGACCAGAACTCGAAACTCTAAAAGACTAGACTCTAAGACCAGCAACTTGACACGACGATGCAACCGCAAATTCAACAAAGCAAAAACCCTAAAAAGATTATGCAAAGGCTCAGATTGGTTCGGATATGATGAACTAACCCTAATTTTTTTGTGGCTTTTTCGTGGACTGTAGGTATGAAGAACAGACTCGATCTAATCTACGGAAAACCGTAAAAATCTCACCGAGCAACCTGGAAATCTGATACCACTTGATAGAGGCTAAGGTGTCCCGATGTTTCAATGAGATGGTGGCTATCGTTTTCTGTGGGAGTCGACCTTGACGATCCGACTACGAACGTGCGAGACGTCGCGCCTTAGCAATCGCTAAACCAATCTCCTGAGGTTACTGACGATGCCGGAAGCACGGTCAGCCTGACCACGAAGGTCTATTCCTGCAAGCAATCGAAGAACGAGCAAGAATATGATAAAGCAATCTGAATATTGCAAATATATATGAAGTATTGATAATGGTGGGGATCCGTAAGCGGTCTTGGTCTGGTCGTTGGACACAAACGAAGTACACGAAGTTGCAATGGCTAACTTTTAACTAAACAAATCCCAAAGTCTAAACGACGCCCTAAGGGCTGTATATATGGAGGAAGAGGGGGGAATTTCGTGGCCCTTGAGGGTGGGGTCCGAAACCAACCCTAACTCTTGTTTCCCCACACATACGGACTCTAAAAATAGCCTATACTTAAGTATTTCGAAATTACATGGGCCTGGCCCATTAATAAGGTGACGCAGCACCTAGAATAGCCTATGGACGAATATTATAAAGTGGCATCTTGTATATTTCGTCCAAGGCTTCATGCACTCCTTATGGCGGCTTCAAAGTCCTGAGATCATCACTTGTAACTCCGTTCTTGATCCCCTTGCGCATGCCATCAACTCCATGCGTGTTCTTGCTCCAATGTTCATCCTTCTCCAAGCTAGGCCCTTCATTTGTAAGCAAAACAAATGTATCCATTTTAGGCAGCATCATAATCTCATGAACATTAGAATCATTACCAAGAAACGAAAGTACCTGGTAATTTAATTGGCGTGCACGAGCTCTAGTAATTGGTCCAGTATATGTAACAGTAGGGGCTGTGGGTGTAACAATGGTATTGATGTCCTCATCAACTTCACACAATACATAAATATATCATACATCATCCAGAATACAATCAAGGTCCGACTACGGAACCAAAATAAAGAAAGACAACCCCAAATGCTAGATCCCTGATCGTCCCAACTGGGCTCCTCTACTGATCATCCGAAAAAGAAACATAGTAACGGACCGAATCCTCGTCGAACTCCCACTTGAGTTCGGTAGCGTCCCCTGCACTGGCATCATCGGCACCTGCATCTGTTTGGAAGTATCTGTGAGTCACGGGGACTCAGCAATCTCACACCCTCGTGATCAAGACTATTTAAGCTTAAGGGTAGGAAAGGGTAGTGAAGTGGAGCTGCAGCAAAGCAGTAAGCATATATGGTGGCTAGCTTACGCAAATGAGAGCGAGAAGAGAAGCAAAGCACGGTCGAGAAGCTAAAAGTGATCAAGAAGTGATCCTGAAGCTACTTACGTTCAAGCATAACACGAGACCGTGTTATCTTCCCAGACTCCTCCGAAAAGAGACCATCACGGCTACACACGCGGTTGATACATTTTAATTAAGTTAAGTTTCAAGTTCTCTACAACCGGATATTAACAAATTCCCATCTGCCATAATCGCGGGCATGGCTTTCGAAAGTTCAAAACCCTGCAGGGGTGTCCCAACTTAGCCCATCACAAGCTCTCACGGTCAATGAAGGATATTCCTTCTCCAAGGAAGACCCGACCAGACTCGGAATCCCGGTTACAAGACATCTTGACAATGGTAAAACAAGACCAGCAAAGCCGCCCGAATGTGCCGACAAATCTCGATAGGAGCTGCACATATCTCGTTCTCAGGGCACACTGGATAAGCAATCCATACAACTAAAACCAACCCTCAAGTTTCCCCGAGGTGGCGCTGCAAGGGGCTCTAGTTTGGACCAACACTCAGAAGAGCACTGGCTCGGGGGTTTAAAATAAAGATGACTCTTGAGTCTGCGGAACCCAAGGGAAAAGGCTTACGTGGCAAATGGTAAAACCAAGGTTGGGCCTTGCTGGAGGAGTTTTATTCAAGGCGAACTGTCAAGGGGTTCCCATTATCACCCAACCGCGTAAGGAACGCAAAATCAAGGAACATAACACCGGTATGACAGAAACTAGGGCGGCAAGAGTGGAACAAAACACAAGGCATAAGGCCGAGCCTTCCACCCTTTACCAAGTATATAGATGCATTAAAGTAAATAAGAGATAATAATAATGATATCCCAACAATATCCATGTTCCAACAAGGAACAAACTTCATCTTCACCTACAACTAGCAACGCTATAAGAGGGGCTGAGCAAAGCAATAACATAGCCAAACAACGGTTTGCTAGGAAAGGTGGGTTAGAGGCTTAACATGGCAATATGGGAGGCATGATATAGCAAGTGGTAGGTAACGCGGCATAGCAAAAGAGCGAACAACTAGCAAGCAAAGATAGAAGTGATTTCGAGGGTATGTTCATCTTTCCTGCAAAAGTACTCCGAGTTGTTGAAAGCTTGATCCTCGTTAGCGTACTCAACAGGTTCCTCGATCACGTACTCGTCTCCCGGCTCTACCCAAAGCAAGAACACAAGCAAAGGACCAACAATCAATCACGGTGCAATGCATAAGCATCACGATGCAAAACATGTCATGATATGCGAGATGTGATATCCAATGCATATGCATGCTCCGGAAGGAAAAGATTGATCAAGGCATCAACTTGGAAACCCAAGTGTGCCTCTGGAAAGATGAGATGATTTCGGTCGAAATCGATATAAAGATCATCGGAAACGGATGCACGGTTTGCAAATGGCAGGCAAAACAAGAATGGCACAATTCTACGATTAACAGCATGATGCCATCTAGAATGCAACAAGAAACTAAGCTACTGCACCCCAACATATCAACAAGGCATATGGTAGTGATGTACTCAAGATGCTTGACAAAATATGAACACTGAGCTATGGCCAAATAACACAAGAGTAGGTTCAAACAAGCATGGCAAAAGTGCAAAAGATATCAGCTTCACAGACTTAGTGAAAATACTAACATGCCAGAAAATAAAATCAGGAAGCCATGTTTAGAGCAAGATAACAACAAGCTACATGAATATATCATAGCAACAAAAGGCATGGCATGAATCTACTAAATGCATAGAACAAAGGTCCCTTACTGATCATGAGCCAAAAAGCATAGAAGACATGATGGCACCCATGTAAACATAGCAAGTTTTATTAACAGTTTGAGACTTGGCAGAAAACAGAGCATGACATAAAACAGAGTTACGAAGGCAACTTTGCGAGTTCAAATCACTCATCACAAAGCTTTTCATGACAAAACAAGCATACCTATAGCAAGAAGACATGTCCAAGAATCTAACCATGGCAAGAGTGATGCGGAGCATCCCACGTTCATCCCCATGTACACTCCGACTACTCTCCAAGCCCTGAGAGAATATAAGACGAGACCTCCTCTATACACCATTGGACACTAGGTGAACTCGCTCCTCTTCGAACCATCACTTTCCATACGTGAGACATGGCTACTACCTCAAACATGTGTGCTATGCATGACCAGGAACCAAGAGGAAGACCATGGACAAGAATGTGAGGACACCAAGCGCGAGGAACGAGAAGAAGAGCTACGGAAGAAGCTCCAGCCATCGGACGTCCGACGCCTAAAGACCCACCGGACGACCGGCCCGGACCGAACGACCGGCAATCCCGCACCCGAGCCAAAACGCCGGATGTCCGAAAAGTACCGGACGACCGGACCCTCGTGAGCCACCGGACGTCCGACGCCTTCTGTGCACAGTGTATCGGGCCGAGCCCATGTATCCCTTCGCCCTCACTTACCCCTTCGTGGCCCTAGACTATATATGCTCCTCCACCTCCACCATTTGAGGGTTAGCATTGGTTTAGCTCATATTTAGAGATAGAGCTACGCTCATCCACTTAGGATCTACTCCTTGAGAGAGACCGCGGCCTCTTCGGAGAAGATCCCTTTGGATTCAAGACCTCCTTGCAGAGAAGAACATCAAGACCTCCTCACGGAGAAGACCGGTTACCTCTTGTATCGTCCGTTGTTGACTTTGGATCATGTATCTTCTCTTATGTATTCGAGGATCTAGCACATGTGTGACTATTTCTTGTTGGTTGAGTGATTCTCTCGTGTTTCCCCTCGTTTTCCCCTCGTGTTCCTCGTGTTCTTTGCGGGTTCCGCTCCTTTCGTGAAAGATCGGTCGATTAGGGTTCTAACCTACATCATCTTGGTATCATGAGCCACGTTGATCACGATTTCGGAGCCTCCCCCACCGTTTTCTAGCCTTTTTTTTCTTGATTTTGTCCTAAATTCGAAAATCCCCACCAAAAATAGCCCCAATTTTTTTTTTGTGATTTGTTGGTTTGATGATGTTTTGTTGATTTTGATCCATGGATTTGCTTGGTTTAGAGTGGATCTAGCATCTCCCCAAGTTTCCCCATCTTTCATCCACGAAATCGGATCAATTTTGACCCTAAAATCCCCAAATTTCGCCCAAAATCGCGTGCCGAATCTCGAATCTGGAGTTGACCCCGATACACCGGATGACCGTCACCTTACCGGACGTCCGGAGCCGCAGGAACCACCGGACGTCCGACCTTACCGGACGACCGGAACCCCCTAACGCGAGCAGAATCAGCGGATTTCTGACCCGACCGGACGTCCGGCGACCGGACGATCGTATTTTCCGGACGTCCGCTACCTGTAGATATCAACTTCGGCTGATTTTTGTTTCGGCCATAACTAATTCATCCGGAGTCCTATTTTCGCGTTCTTTAGTTCATTGGAAACCTCTTGACATCCCCCTTCCCACAAAAATACTACCATTACCATTTGACTCCATCAAATTTTGACAATTTTGGCATCTTTGCCTAGGGCTTCCACCACATCATCCGCTACACCAGCACCGACTTCTGCAACCTAACCCATATTGATCCACAGCGCATATGTGGTTGATTGAGGAGTGATTTGAGTCTCCTAAGGTGTCTAAGATACTTAGGGACGATTGCTTCTTCATCAACCACCACCACCACTTCCGCATAGGCTTGACCACTATACACTTCCGCCACCCCAACTTAACCCAATTTTGTTTGTGCTATGAGTTGTGTCTCCTAAGGTGTTTCGGCTACTTAGGGACCGTGCTTCCAACTCCGACACCGTGTATAGTCCACCACCGCATCCCGCTACCACCATTTTGACATTTGAGATTTTGAGTTCACGGTTTTTCCGTTTCCTAAGGTGTTTCGGCTACTTAGGGACGAATCTCCATCATCTTGGTATCTCCATCAAGATCACCGCCACTCATCATCACCACGGACGGTAACCTCCATATCATCTTGGTATCGTGGTACCCCTCCATTGTATATTACCTTGCCATTGCATTCATAAACCCTAACCCATTTTGTGTCACTTGACTATCGAGACTAGCCATTTGAGTATTGCCGGCAACGTTACTTGTGCACATTAGTGATCAACACCATACATTGCATACATACCATACCATATTGGTATCATATCATCTCGTGTGCCTCAAGTTTGTTCCCGCATATACACAATAGCTATCTTGGTTTGTGCATTGTGCAAAAGTGGCCATACAAAAAAAGAATAAGCTTTTAAGCAAAAGAGAAAGAGCAAAGAAGCTTGTAAGCAATGGCCATAACATCCACCACATTGCATAAGATTGTCATATCCGATCATCTTGGATCAAACACCGGGAACCATACATACATAACATACTTGGGATAGAAAGTTTATCCATTTTGCATCTTATAGGTTGTGCACAAGTGTCGTATCCGCCTAGTGAGCAATCGTGCTAGCGTCTCTCTTGAGTTGTGCAACATGAGCGTTTTCCGTGGATTCCACATTTTGTGCTCATCCTTGGTTGCACGACCCCATTTATCTATCCGTGTGTGTGTTTCCGTGTGCCACATATTGCTATTGGTCTACTTGTTTCACTTGCGAATTTGTGAATCTCTTTCAACATTGTTGACTCTTGCTAACATTTTGCATTAAATTTTTGTGCCACTATCCTCACTGAGCTCCACCATAAGCCTTAATTGTGTAGGTGTGAGAAAACGACAAGAATTGGTACCAATTGTGCTATTTCCTTGTCCACATTGGTGTGATCATTGATCCACTTTCAACTTCGGTCAGGGTACATTTGGTATTCGTTCTTCACTTTCTCCACTCATATTGGCTCGAATCTTGTGATGGATAGGCAAGGCATTTCATCTCCGGTCTTCCTAAACAATGACAGCGTGAACAACTACATCACCAAAGCGTCAATCTTCGATCTACAACGACAAATGCAAGGCGCACAATCAAGACTGTGAGAGCGCATCGAGAACCTCTCCATCGACATTCATCACTCCGAAGCGAGGAAAAGGGACTACATCGACAATAAGCTTTCCGCACAAAAGGAGGAGCAAGATGCAATGATGGAGGAGATTCGGGCCTTGATCAAGTCTACTTCCCCTTCTTCATCTTCAAGGCGGCGGCAAGCACATCGATCCTCTTCGGAGCGCCCAAGCGACACAAGCGCAAGACGCCCACGTCCACATATCCATGGTGACCACCATCACGTTCGTGATCCACCTCATCATGAATGGCAAGTCACCTCCAAGCAACATGTGCATGACAACGACGAACGACATCTACTACGAGCTCAAGCGCGACAACGCCACCATCAACATGAAGATGCTCGAGATGCGCCTTCCTACAAGTCCCAACAAGACCTACTTCACACCAAGTCCAAACTTCATGAGCACAAGAAAAGACCGCGAGACGAGCACCACCAAGACGGAGCTACGGCTACACCAACCACTTCGGCATCTTCGGCAAGTGCTATCAAGGCATCTTCGCCTTTGGACGTACGACATCTTCGCCTACTTCCCGTGAGTTCGCCTACATTGACATCTTCAACTACAAGGCGACCAACTACGCGCGAGGGAGACACTTCCATCTTCGGAAGCCCCTCAAGGAAGATGGCGGAGCATGGGAATTTCCCTTCGGTCATGGAGACGAGCTACGAGGTGCCACATCATTTGAGCCTCCAACAACAAGACGGTGACAAGAAGGTCGAGCAAGGGACATCCTCTTCGACCACGGCGAAGAGCACGAACCTCTTCAACAACATGAAGACGGCGCCAATATTGGACTCATACTCCGAGTCAAGCTACGAGACCGCTCATGAGACCTTATCTTTGGTCTTCGAGGAGAGTGATGATGTGCCATCTTCGGCCTTCATCCACGGCTACGACCACGACATGATTGAGCATGGAGACATTTGCACCAACATCTCTTCGACAACGACATGTGATGAGATGCCCCAATTGCCATGTGAGGAGAGCCACCACCACATGAGTGACATGAGTGACTCCACCACACGTGACATTGAGAGCATTTCCTATGAGAGGATGAGTGTGACCACCACTAGCCCCACACTTGAGAGCATGCCACACACCCTATGTGAGGTTGAGAGCCATTTGTGTGACTCCACCAACCATATGAGTGAGAGCATCCGAGAGGGAGTGAGTGAGCCACAACACTTAGTGAGCAAGGTACTTGACACGACATGTGAGGCCACTTTGATTTCTAACGACTTAACCCCTACTCCTAGTGTGTTTTCTTCTTTGGTGCTAGGTCTCCTACGTGACGACACGCCTATCCTCGACAAGTCCATACCTCCAATGGAGACAACGATGGCCATGGTGGAAGAAGATGCACCACCCACATGGTTCCATCACGATGAATATGACCACGACTTGGTCTTCGACACCTCACCTACAACACATGAGCGATGCTCCATAGGTAACATAGGTGATGGTGCTTCTCTTGTCCCACTAGTGGACTATCTCACCAATGATTGCTTGCATGATGTTGATCCACCTATTCCCATGCTTCATGGTAGTGCGACTTCTTCATGTCATGAGTCACCTATTTATGATAATATGATGATGAGCATGTTGATTTGCCTAGTTGTGATGCTATGATCCATAGGATATCATGTGAAAATTCTATTGGTCACATCATGTTTGACAATCCATTAACCTTGTCATATGCTATGAGTGAGATATCCCATATTGCATCATTTCAATCTCAATATAGTGACTATGCATGCCCCGTTACAATAAATCCCATTTGCACTTATGGCATAGATGACGAGATGATGGTCATTGGCTTTTTTTTTTCTTGTGATGATATTGACATGCTTCCTTTACATGATTTGCACAATTCATCTACTATGCCATGCCATGATCACATTGTTCCAACTATGCATTGTTTTGGATGTTGTCAATATTCTCCGTGTGATGTTTCCACTAATGATCATGAGGAGACCCCCATAGTTTCTTCATGCGTATTAGGAGATTTTGATGCATTCCATACATTGCATGATTCCCATAATTGCTTGCACCATATGCATTCCATGAACAACAATGCTCTACATATTTCTTGTAATGCATTACACAATTTGAGTCTCCATTATGCTGTACATAATAACAAACCTCTCATGATGGATGACATGTTTCTATATCACGCATCTCATTTATTTGAGCATTGGCTATTTTGTGCTAACCAACACAAGCACGTGCGCATCATGATGGATGATGTGTACATCTACCACGCACACACAATTTTCTCTTTGTCTTTGTTTTGTGTAGGTACTCACGTATACTCATCAACCTCTCAATCCCAAGAGTTGACGAAACGAGCTCTTGAGAGCATAGATGACTTGGGATCCTGTGAACTACCCTTCGCACCGCTCTCTTCGCGCAACGTCTACGCGCATCTCTCTCACTTGGATCTCACATGGCTATGGGCTATATACCGCTTCTCGCTTCTTGCTCATTTTACCGTGTTCACTTTGCATGCTATGCTTGCTTCTATGCTTTCCCATGCAATTGTGACCCTTGTTTGCATCTACCCATGATTCACCATTATGCTAATTCTATGTGTATTTGCATGCTTGGTAGAGATCCTTGTTGCTATTGCCATGTTTATCATGTGCCTCATGCTATTGATGCTATTTTGCTCATATCTTGCCTTCATGCTTGTGATGTGTCTTGTGCATTATTCATGACTACCATTTGCACACATGACATACTTAACATGATTCCTTCTAGTACGTTGCATCTTTGCACTACTAGCTTGCTTGCCTTGATTCATATGATTGCTTGCTTTGTCGCATCACCCATGTTCCATTATTACTTGCTTTCTTGGGTTGATGACGTATATGTTCATGCCTCTCACATGATACATCTTGTGATGCATGATTGCTTGCTTGCGCCTATTCTATTTGGTTGTTCTCACATCATATGCCTCCGTACTATGAAATGCTCCCTTGTCCTTTCTTATGATGAGCATGATGCATCCACTTGTTGGGTATTTTACCGCACGAATGATAGGTTTTCCGCTAACCTCATTTGTTTTTCCGAGTGTTTGTCATGTTCTTTCATGTTGAAGGATTCACAAGGCGATACCGTCATGACACAATTTGGTCATGTGAAGGCATACATGATGTGCAACACCAACTTTTGCGAGAATCTTCTAAAGGTGAACTCCTTCCCTTTGAGCCATCCTCAAATATGCATATTGGATGGGTCACTCTTTCATTGTTGTTTCCTTCTTCTTGTCTACATGTTACATCTATTGGATGGAGGACCGACATTGGAGGTGGAACCCATGGACCTTCAAGTTGAGGAGCGCTCGGATTTATTGGATGCACCTTCGAACCTCCACTCATACCACGACATCGAGCATTGGTATACCAATACCTCCATATTTGTTGATTGTCTTCACACATGTCATGATCGATGGACATATCATACACATGACAAATTTGCATCTTATGCATGGATTGACTCACATCATGATTGCCTTGTTGCATCTTGTATTCCCATGTCATCCATGATATATGAGCTTGTGCATTTCACTAGCAAATTTGTTGTGATACACCTTGATGGCATATTCATACATCATGATCTTATTGCCTACCATCAATTGCATGATCACATCACATTGAGCATCCATTACCATATTCATGCTATTGATAAACCGTCTCACTATGACATCATTTTGCACCGTGGTTGCATTGATCACATCCACAATACATTTGTGTGCACAATGAATGATTTTGCTCCCATGAATGCTTTACATGTCATTTTACATCATTTGGATAAGCATCTCATGCATTTTCATGAACAATTCCTTTGGACGAACTCATGTTTATTTGATGGACACCTTGTGTGCGTTAACCATTGTATTTCTGAGTGTCGTTTGTGTTTGCTCTTCTTGCATGTATACTACTCCGGCGACACCTTGGAGTACTTGGATTGCGCAATGTCTTCAACTCTGTCCAACTACAAGTCCATCCAGGACTACCGTTTCCATGGTGATGAGGATCATGATCCGAGGTCGGATCTTTCCCAAGGGGGGGGATATGATGCGGAGCATCCCACGTTCATCCCCATGTACACTCCGACTACTCTCCAAGCCCTGAGAGAACATAAGACGAGACCTCCTCTATACACCATTGGACACAAGGTGAACTCGCTCCTCTTCGAACCATCACTTTCCATACGTGAGACATGGCTACTACCTCAAACATGTGTGCTATGCATGACCAGGAACCAAGAGGAAGACCATGGACAAGAAGGCGAGGACACCAAGCGCGAGGAACGAGAAGAAGAACTACGGAAGAAGCTCCAGCCACCGGACGACCGGTCGGGACCGGACGCCCGACGCCTGAAGACCCACCGGACGACCGGCCTGGACCAGACGACCGGCAATCCCGCACCCGAGCCAAAACGCCGGACGTCCGAAAGTACCGGACGACCGAACCCTCGTGAGCCACCGGACGTCCGGTACCCGTCGGACGTCCGACGCCTGTCTGTGCACACTGTATCGGGCCCAGCCCATGTATCCCTTTGCCCTCACTTACCCCTTCGTGGCCCTAGACTATATGTACTCCTCCACCTCCACCATTAGAGGGTTAGCGTTGGTTTAGCTCATATTTAGAGATAGAGCTACGCTCATCCACTTAGGATCTACTCCTTGAGAGAGACCGCGGCCTCTTCGGAGAAGATCCCTTTGGATTCAAGACCTCCTTGCGGAGAAGAACATCAAGACCTCCTCACGGAGAAGAGCGGTTACCTCTTGTATCGTCCGTTGTTGACTTTGGATCGTGTATCTTCTTTTATGTATTCGAGGATCTAGCATAGGTGTGGCTATTTCTTCTTGGTTGAGTGATTCTCTCGTGTTTCCCCTCATGATTTCCCTCGTTTTCCCCTCGTGTTCCTCGTGTTCTTCACGGGTTCCGCTCCTTTCGTGAAAGATCGGGCGATTAGGGTTCTACCCTACATCAAAGAGCAAGTTCATAGCATGCATGGATCACTAACAACAACCATGGAAAAATTGATTAACATGTAAACAATCTGCCAGGAGCATTTTATAGCAAAAGTAGAGCAAGATTAAGACATGCTAGGGCACTCCATAATTGCAAACAGGGGCATGTATGGATAGAGCATAACCATATGTTCTAAATACCCTTACTGAAGATACTCAAAACAAGCATGGATCTCACTGTAGCATCTAGTTTACATGGCATAAAAATAACAGCAAAACAAGGACTTAGCAAAATCCTAAGTCCCTGAAATCAGCAATATCACGAAGGCTACTTTGCATGCTTGTGCTAGTCACCACATTGATCACAAAAATACATGGCAAGCACCCCTGTAAAGATAGCATGTCATAGATCAAAACACATGTAGAGCTCATGCCCATATGAATCACACAATAAATGTGGCAAAAAACGACATATCATCATAATCTGCTAAGTAACAGGAGCAAACATTTTATAGCACTCTTGCATAAGTTATTTGTGCATCAATATGAACTCAAACAAGCATGCCACAATGGAATGAAATGAAGAGCATCTCCCAATGAACATTTTGATATATCATGCGCATGAAACGGAGCTACGATCATGGAGTTATGATGCAATGAACACATGCATAAAATAACAGAAAGTGGACTTTGGACCTCGGGTGAACAGATCTAGGGTTCGTCGCACGCGGACCAAGGTGGCCGGAGTAGCACGCCGGACTACTCGCCGGGGAAGAAGAGGACGGCCGGAGTAGGGGGATCACTAGATCCGGTGGTCGGCTGGGCGGCGCGGCCGCGGTCTCCGGCGAGGCGTTGCGCTCGGGCACGAGGCCGCCAGCGAGGTGCGAGGTGGTGGGGTGGAGCGGACCAGGCGGCAGCGGAGGAGCGCCATTGGCGAGCGAAGGCGGCGGCGCGGGGAAGACTCGGGCGGCACGGCTCGGTGGCTGGAGGAGCGGGCGCTCAGGCGCGTGGGCGGGCCGGGGGGCCTCCCGCAGGCTCGGGCGGGCCGGCGGTGGCTGGCGGTAGAGGATGCCACATGGCGGCGGCGGGTTGGACGGGGGCGGCGGCGGACCCGTCCGGCCAGACCCGGACGTGTCCGGCGACGCGAGGAGAGGGAGAGCTAGGGTTTCTTCCGCGAATTTTGAGGGGGGGCACATATTTATAGCTAGGAGGAGGTAGGAGTGTCCAAATGGAGTGTAGTTTTCGACCACGCGATCGTGATCCGATGGCGGAGGACATGGAAGGGTTTTTGGGCCGTTTTGGAGGGGTATTGGGCTGCAACACACATGAGGCCTTTGTGGTTCCCCGGTTAACCGTTGGAGCATCAAACAGACTCCAAATGACACGAAATTTGACAGGCGGTCTACCGGTGGTGTACCAAGGCCGCTTGGCAAATCTTGGTCCATTCCAAGAATGTTTAACACCCGCTCACGAAAAGAGACAAAAGGGGGCGCCGGTGCACGTAGGAGTGACGGATTTCAAAACTGCCAATGGGGGAATGCTCGGATGCATGAGACAAACACAGATGCAAATGCGATGCACATGATGACATGATATGAAATGCATGACATGAACAAAATGCAAAACGAAGACAAAACCCAACAACGAAGGGAAACCACATAACTGAACACCGAAAAATGGCAGAGTCAGAGTTACAAATACGGCAAGTTACATCCGGGGTGTTACAACACTCCACCACTACGAAAGGATCTCGTCCCGAGATCTAGGACTGAAAGAACTCCGGATATTCAGAATGGAGGTGATCCTCGCGTTCCCAGGTAATCACACGACCTCCTCTAGAATCTCTGAATTGTTGATACCACTCAGCAACTTGATCCTTTAGTTGGAATGAAGCAAACTTGACAAAGTCCTCAGGCCTGACATTGCTACACTCAAAATGTTTGCAGATATCCATGAGCCAGTCGTCGGTGTCTGTGGCCTCGACACAATTGCTGAAGGACTTTGGTTGGTTTTCAAGGAACTGACTGAGGGTAGCAAACTGAGGTTGATTGTTTCCTTAGCCTTGATTTCCTTGGTTGCCTTGCCCTTGGTTGCGCTCTTGCAAGAGTTGCAAAAGCATCTGAGTGTTGGTGTTGGTGGCTGCCATGACAGCTTGCCATGCCTCCGGAGGTGGAGGTGGTGGCGGAGGGTTCGGATTCTGACGCGTTGGAGGAGCCATCCTGAAGAGGTTGACATCCTTTAGCATCTTGAAAGACATATATTCAAGCTGAATCAATGAATTGAAATTGCAACATATAGCCTTAACATTCGAACAAGAATGAACGAATGAATTCCAAAGTAAATCATCACAGTTCCATAAATTGAGAAGCCACTTAGATAAAGGTAGATGAAATAAAGCAACAACGTACGAATATGAAAAAATAATTGGTAAGGATTACCCAATCACAAACCAAATATCCGCGGGAAGAAATACTAGAGCTACAAGAAGTCCCACCTATAAAACTACCAAAACTTTCTGGTTATGCAATCAGGTGTTGGGGATACAGGGGAAGCATAATATCTCACCCAAAACTAGCAAATCCTACATCGAGTTGTATCCATCCTTCAACACATAACCAAGAAACCATCGGAAATCATTTACATCGAGTTGTATGCAAATGAGAGCGAGAAGAGCAGCAAAGCACGGTCGAGAAGCTAAAAGTGATCAAGAAGTGATCCTGAAGCTACTTACGTTCAAGCATAACACGAGATCGTGTTCTCTTCCCGGATTCCGCCGAAAAGAGACCATCACGGCTACACACGCGGTTGATACATTTTAATTAAGTTAAGTGCCAAGTTCTCTACAACCGGATATTAACAAATTCCCATCTGCCCATAACCGCGGGCACAACTTTTGAAAGTTCAAAACCCTGCAGGGGTGTCCCAATTTAGCCCATCACAAGCTCTCACGGTCAACGAAGGATATTCCTTCTCCCAGGAAGACCCGATCAGACTCGGAATCCCGGTTACAAGACATCTTGACAATGGTAAAACAAGACCAGCAAAGCCGCTCGAATGTGCCGACAAATCCCGATAGGAGCTACACATATCTCGTTCTCAGGGCACACTGGATAAGCAATCCGTACAACTAAAACCAACCCTCAAGTTTCCCCGAGGTGGCGCTGCAAGGGGCTCTAGTTTGGACCAACACTCAGAAGAGCACTAGCCCGGGGGTTTAAAATAAAGATGACTCTTGAGTCCGCGGAACCAAAGGGAAAAGGCTTAGGTGGCAAATGGTAAAACAAAGGTTGGGCCTTGCTGGAGGAGTTTTATTCAAGGCAAACTGTCAAGGGGTTCCCATTATCACCCAACCGCGTAAGGAACGCAAAATCAAGGAACATAACACCGGTATGACGGAAACTAGGGCGGCAAGAGTGGAACAAAACACCAGGCATAAGGCCGAGCCTTCCACCCTTTACCAAGTATATAGATGCATTAAAGTAAATAAGAGATAATAATAATGATATCCCAACAATATCCATGTTCCAACAAGGAACAAACTTCATCTTCACCTGCAACTAGCAACGCTATAAGAGGGGCTGAGCAAAGTGATAACATAGCCAAACAACGGTTTTGTAGGAAAGGTGGATTAGAGGCTTAACATGGCAATATGGGAGGCATGATATAGCAAGTGGTAGGTAACGCGGCATAGCAAAAGAGCAAACAACTAGCAAGCAAAGATAGAAGTGATTTCGAGGGTATGTTCATCTTGCCTGCAAAGTACTCCGAGTTGTCGAAAGCTTGATCCTAATTAGCATACTCAACAGGTTCATCGATCACGTACTCGTCTCCCGGCTCTACCCAAAGCAAGAACACAAGCAAAGGACCAACAATCAATCACGGTGCAATGCACAAGCAACATGATGCAAAACATGGCATGATATGCGAGATGTGATATGCAATGCATATGCGTGCTCCGGAATGATGAGGACATCAATACAATTGTTACACCCACAGCCCCTGCTGCTATACATACTGGACCAATTACTAGAGCTCGTGCACGCCAACTAAATTATCAGGTACTTTCGTTTCTTGGTAATGATTCTAATGTTCATGAGAATATGATGCTGCCTAAATTGGATACATTTGTTTTGCTTACAAATGAAGGGCCTAGCTTGGAGAAGGATGAACATTGGAGCAAGAACAAGCATGGAGATGATGGCATGCGCAAGGGGAACAAGAACGGAGTTACAAGTGATGATTTCAGGACTTTGAAGCCACCATAATGTGTGCATGAAGCCTTGGACGAAATATACAAGATGCCACTTCATAAATTTCGTCCCGAGGCTATTTTAGGTGCTGCGTCACCTTATTATTGGGCCAGGCCCATGTAATTTCGAAATACATAAGTATAGGCTATTTTTAGAGTCCATATGTGTGGGGAAACAAGAGATAGGGTTGATTTCGGACCCCTCCACCAAGGGCCACGAAATCCACCCCCTCTTCCTCCATATATACAGCCCTTAGGGCATCGTTTAGACCTTGGGTTTTGTTTAGATTAAAAGTTCGCCATAGCTGCAACTTCGCGTACTTCGTTTGTGTTCAACGACCAGACAAAGGCGTCACAGAACCCCACCTTGATCAATAAAGCTTTCATCTTATATTCGCAATATCCAGATTGCAATCTCAGTTTCTTGCTTGTTCTTCGTTTGCTCGCAGGAAACAGACCCTCGTGGTCAGGTTGATCGTGCTCCGGCGTGGTCAATAACCTCTCGGAGTTGGTTTAGCGATTGCTAAGGCGCGACGTCCTCGCACGTTCGTAGTCGGATCGTCAAAGTCGACTTCCTCCAAAGCGAAATCCATCATCTCATCGAAAGACGGGACACCTTTGCCTCTATCAAGTGGTATCAGATTTCCAGGTTGCTCGGTGAGATTTTACAGTTTTTCGTAGTTTAGATCGAGTCTGTTCTTCATACCTATAGTCCACGAAAAAGCCAAAAAAAAAATTAGGGTTAGTTCATCCCATCCGAACCAATCTGAGCCTTGCATAATCTTTTCTGTATTTGCTTTGTTGAATTTGCGGTTGCATCGTCGTGTTCAGTTGCTGGTCTTAGTGTCTAGTCTTTTAGAGTTTCGAGTTCTGTTCACAAGTTGTCACGCCGTCGCCGCACCATCATCATCGCCCCTGCCATCTACCACCACCGCTCCGAATCCGTATCCATATACCACCACCAATCCGTGTCCATATACCTCCACCGATCCATATCCATATACTACCACCGCTGCCATATACCACCACCATATATCCACCACCAATCCGAGTTCCTTGCTTATTAGGTTTGTTTTCGGGATCCATCTAGATTCCGATTCGTGTTTCCTTGCCGGAGTAGGTTTCGGAAAAAAAAAATAAAAAAAAATTGGGTAGCCACGCTCCGTTTAGGCCCAAAATTTTTCGAAAACGCATTTTTCGAAAAAATTTCTGGCTATCCTATTTTTAGGTGTTTCTGAGTGTTTTGAGACAGGTGCCATTATAGGAAGTTTTTTTTGACCCGTTTCCAGTTTTTGGGTCCGGGCAGTCAAAAAAAAAAAAATTGGTCAAAAAAATTTCGTGCCCATCCTGTCAGTTTGAGCTAAGAAGAGTTTTGAGACACTCGCCATTATAGTGATTTTTCGCAAAAAAAAAAAGCAGCGCAAAAAAAAAAGAGCGCAAAAAAAAAAAAGAGTGCAAAAAAAAAATTCCAGAGTGTGCTTTTCCCTTGTTTACGTGCCGCGCCGTGATTTTGTTAGTGTTCTAGGCTCGCGTCTCTAGCACAGTCTAGCCTAGGACCAGCACAGTACCGTCGTTGAGCGTTTATTCAACTTTGCATCTCTGAATTGATTATTGCTGACCCTTTTTGCTACCATATTATAAGCCTTCCCAGCTCCACATACATCTACGTCGTGCGTTTGACTCTCCCTGGTAATCGCTCTATCCAAGCTTTGAGAGTTTTTGACTACAACGGTTGCCGATCACCGCCTGCTGTTGGGTAAGAACTGGTAAGAATTTGAGATTTGCTTGACGGATTTGTGACACCCACCACCACCACTTGTTCGTAGTCTGTAGGATCATATTCTTGTGTGTTTCTATTGCTGCTAACCATGCCAGGATCACAAGCCGACGAGATTGACTGGGAGAATTTATCGAACAAGGAGCTTCATGATAAGTTTCAGCAAATGATGACTGAACAGGTGCAAGATGTGCTGAACAATTTTGAAGAGGCCATGGAGAAGATCACTGGCTTTGAGAAGACGTTCGAAACAAAGCTCGATAACAAGTTTAATGAATTGCTCGCGCGTCTTCCACCACCACCACCCGCTGCAGCTAACGCACCTCTCCAACAACAACAACAACAACAACAACAACAACGACTACCTCCACGTCGCGAAGCAGACCTCCGCCGAGCAAGCCGTGTTCCTCTTGCGTTTGGCCAAACTGTTGGTGCTGCTGTTGATACTTCTGTGGCTCCTGCTGCTGATGCGGAGGAGGATGATTATGTGGGAGACTATGAGGATGAGGTTGATCAAAATCAACACTACGTGCAGCCACCTGTACCACCACCAGCAGGTCGACCTCAGGTATATATTCGTAATGGTAGGCCTGCACCACCACCTCAGGTACGAGATGATGTCCATATTCCTAAACTGAAATTGAATATTCCACCATTTGAGGGTAGATATGTTCCTGATATATATCTTACTTGGGAGTTAGAAACTGAACAACGATTTACATGTTTACAATATCCTGAGGAGAGACGAGTTGCTGCTGCTGTTTGTGCTTTCACTAGTTTTGCATGTGTATGGTGGTCTGAACATTGTAGATTGTATCCTATTCCAACTACTTGGGCTGCTTTGAAAACTGCTATGCGTACGCGTTGGGTTCCACCATATTATCAACGTGAATTGCTTCAAAAATTGCAGCGTTTAAGACAAGGAAAAAATTCTGTAGAAGAATATTATCAGGAATTACAAACTGGCATGATTAGATGTGGTATTGTTGAGGAGAATGAAGCTATGCTTGCACGTTTTCTGGGTGGATTAAATAGAGAGATTCAGACCATTCTAGACTATAAGGAGTATACTAATATCACTCGTTTATTCCATCTTGCTTGTAAAGCTGAACGTGAAGTGCAGGATCGACAAGCATTGGGGCGAACTAACTTTTCTGCAGGCCGACCTTCATCATGGACACCACGTGCATCTTCTACTTCAACTGCACCAGCACCTCCATCCGGTGCCACCTCCAGCCGTGATACAAGAAAACAGGCACAACCACCATTATCTGCCAAGAGCGCACCTGCGGGGCCTGCACAGCGTTCTTCTTCTTCCATGGCATCAACAGGGCACACAAGTGATATTATTTGTCGTCGTTGTAAGGGAGGAGGTCATTATGCGAGAGAATGCAAATCTCCGCGTGTGATGATTGCTACCGCGGATGGTGGATATGAGTCCGCTAGTGACTATGATGAGGAGACTTTGGCTCTTATTACACGTGAAGAACATGGTGGAGATGATTCTGATCATGAGACGCAATACATGGCTCCTGACGACGCTGACAGGTATGAATGTTTAGTTGCTCAACGTGTTTTGAGTGTGCAGGTCACACAAGCTGAGCAAAATCAGAGGCACAATTTGTTCCATACCAAGGGAGTTGTGAAGGAACGTTCTGTGCGCGTCATAATAGACGGAGGGAGCTGCAACAACTTGGCTAGCATGGAGATGGTGGAGAAGCTTTCTCTCACCACAAGACCACATCCACATCCTTACTACATCCAATGGTTCAACAACAGCGGCAAGGTTAAGGTAACACGTACTGTTCGTGTGCATTTTAGTATCTCTACATATGCTGATTATGTTGATTGTGATGTGGTACCTATGCAAGCATGTTCCTTATTACTTGGTAGACCATGGCAATTTGATAAAAATTCTGTACACCATGGTAGAAACAATCACTATACTCTTGTTCATAAGGATAAAAATATTACTTTGCTTCCTATGACTCCTGATTCCATTTTGAAAGATGATATTAATAGAGCTAATAAAGCAAAACAGGAGACGAATAAGAGTGAAAATCAGATTGTGGCAAAAGAATTTGAGCAACAAATGAAGCCTAACAATAAACCATCTAGTGTTGCTTCTGAAATTAAATTGAAAAGTGCATGTTTATTTGCCACCAAATCTGATATTGATGAGTTAGATTTCGGCAAATCTGTTTGCTATGCTTTTGTGTGCAAAGAGGCATTATTTTCATTCGAGGACGTGCCTTCCTCTTTGCCTCCTGCTGTCACTAACATTTTGCAGGAGTTCGCTGACGTCTTTCCACAAGACGTGCCACCGGGATTACCGCCTATTCGAGGGATTGAGCATCAGATTGACTTAATTCCCGGTGCTTCACTGCCAAACCGTGCACCATACCGTACCAATCCAGAGGAGACGAAGGAGATTATGCGCCAAGTACAAGAGCTTCTCGACAAAGGTTATATACGCGAATCCCTTAGTCCTTGTGCTGTTCCTATTATTCTAGTGCCGAAAAAGGATGGTACATCACGTATGTGTGTTGATTGTAGAGGCATTAATAATATTACTATTCGTTATCGTCATCCTATTCCTAGGCTAGATGATATGCTTGATGAATTGAGTGGTTCTACAATATTCTCCAAAGTTGATTTGCGTAGTGGCTACCACCAAATTCGTATGAAATTGGGAGATGAATGGAAAACAGCATTTAAAACTAAGTTTGGATTATATGAGTGGTTAGTCATGCCTTTTGGGTTAACTAATGCACCTAGTACTTTCATGAGATTAATGAACGAAGTTTTACGTGCTTTCATTGGACGATTTGTGGTAGTTTACTTTGATGACATACTGATTTATAGCAGATCTTTGGAAGAACATTTGGAACATTTACGTGCTGTTTTTATTGCTCTACGTGATGCACGTTTGTTTGGTAACCTTGGGAAGTGCACCTTTTGCACCGACCGAGTATCTTTTCTTGGCTATGTTGTTACTCCACAGGGAATTGAAGTTGACAAAGCCAAGATTGGAGCTATTGAGAGTTGGCCGCAGCCCAAAACGGTCACACAAGTGAGGAGTTTTCTTGGCCTCGCTGGATTCTATAGGCGTTTTGTGAAAGATTTCAGCACCATTGCTGCACCTCTCAACGAGCTTACAAAGAAGGATGTGCCTTTTGTTTGGGGTACCGCACAGGAAGAAGCCTTCACGGTATTGAAAGATAAGTTGACACATGCTCCTTTACTCCAACTTCCTGATTTTAATAAGACTTTTGAGCTTGAATGTGATGCTAGTGGAATTGGATTAGGAGGTGTGTTATTACAAGATGGCAAACCTGTTGCATACTTTTCTGAAAAATTGAGTGGGCCTAGTCTGAATTATTCTACTTATGATAAAGAATTATATGCTCTTGTTCGGACTTTAGAAACATGGCAACATTATTTATGGCCCAAAGAGTTTGTTATACATTCTGATCATGAATCTTTGAAACATATTAAAAGTCAAGCTAAACTGAATCGTAGACATGCTAAATGGGTTGAATTCATTGAGACTTTCCCTTATGTCATTAAACACAAGAAGGGAAAAGAAAATGTTATTGCTGATGCATTGTCTCGTCGCTATACTATGCTTTCACAACTTGACTTCAAAATATTTGGTTTGGAGACCATCAAAGATCAATATGTGCATGATGCTGATTTTAAAGATGTAATGCAGAATTGTAAAGAAGGAAGAATGTGGAACAAGTTTGTCGTTAACGATGGATTTGTGTTTCGTGCTAACAAGCTATGCATTCCAGCTAGCTCCGTTCGTCTTTTGTTGTTGCAGGAGGCGCATGGAGGAGGATTAATGGGACACTTTGGCGTGAAGAAGACGGAGGACGTACTTGCTACACATTTCTTTTGGCCAAAGATGAGACGGGATGTTGAGCGTTTTATTGCTCGGTGCACTACATGTCAAAAAGCTAAGTCACGACTCAATCCTCATGGTTTATATATGCCTTTGCCTGTACCTAGTGTTCCTTGGGAGGATATATCTATGGACTTTGTTTTAGGTTTACCTCGAACAAAGAAGGGGAGGGATAGCATATTTGTTGTCGTGGATAGATTCTCGAAAATGGCACACTTTATACCATGTCATAAAAGCGATGATGCTGTTAATGTTGCTGATTTGTTCTTTCGTGAAATTATTCGCTTGCATGGTGTGCCAAATACTATTGTTTCAGATCGTGATACTAAATTTCTTAGCCACTTTTGGAGATGTTTATGGGCTAAGTTGGGGACTAAACTGCTTTTTAGTACTACTTGTCACCCCCAAACTGATGGACAAACTGAAGTAGTCAATAGAACGTTGTCTACTATGCTTAGGGCTGTTTTGAAGAATAATAAGAAAATGTGGGAGGAATGCTTGCCTCATATTGAATTTGCTTATAATCGTTCATTGCATTCTACTACTAAGATGTGCCCTTTTGAAGTTGTGTATGGTTTCCTACCTCGTGCACCTATTGATTTGTTGCCTCTTCCATCTTCGGAGAAGGTTAATTTTGATGCTAAACAACGTGCTGAATTGATTTTAAAAATGCATGAGTTAACTAAGGAAAACATTGAGCGTATGAATGCTAAATATAAACTTGCTGGAGATAAGGGTAGAAAACATGTTGTGTTTGCACCTGGAGATCTTGTTTGGTTACATTTGCGTAAGGATAGATTTCCTGATTTGCGCAAATCAAAGCTAATGCCACGTGCTGATGGTCCCTTTAAGGTGTTAGAGAAAATAAATGATAATGCATATAAACTTGAGTTGCCTGCAGATTTTGGGGTTAGTCCCACTTTTAACATTGCAGATTTGAAGCATTATGTGGGTGAGGAAGATGAACTTCCGTCGAGGACGACTTCATTTCAAGAAGGGGAGGATGATGAGGACATCAATACAATTGTTACACCCACAGCCCCTGCTGCTATACATACTGGACCAATTACTAGAGCTCGTGCACGCCAACTAAATTATCAGGTACTTTCGTTTCTTGGTAATGATTCTAATGTTCATGAGAATATGATGCTGCCTAAATTGGATACATTTGTTTTGCTTACAAATGAAGGGCCTAGCTTGGAGAAGGATGAACATTGGAGCAAGAACAAGCATGGAGATGATGGCATGCGCAAGGGGAACAAGAACGGAGTTACAAGTGATGATTTCAGGACTTTGAAGCCACCATAATGTGTGCATGAAGCCTTGGACGAAATATACAAGATGCCACTTCATAAATTTCGTCCCGAGGCTATTTTAGGTGCCGCGTCACCTTATTATTGGGCCAGGCCCATGTAATTTCGAAATACATAAGTATAGGCTATTTTTAGAGTCCGTATGTGTGGGGAAACAAGAGATAGGGTTGATTTCGGACCCCTCCACCAAGGGCCACCAAATCCACCCCCTCTTCCTCCATATATACAGCCCTTAGGGCATCGTTTAGACCTTGGGTTTTGTTTAGATTAAAAGTTCGCCATAGCTGCAACTTCGCGTACTTCGTTTGTGTTCAACGACCAGACAAAGGCGTCACAGAACCCCACCTTGATCAATAAAGCTTTCATCTTATATTCGCAATATCCAGATTGCAATCTCAGTTTCTTGCTTGTTCTTCGTTTGCTCGCAGGAAACAGACCCTCGTGGTCAGGTTGATCGTGCTCCGGCGTGGTCAATAACCTCTCGGAGTTGGTTTAGCGATTGCTAAGGCGCGACGTCCTCGCACGTTCGTAGTCGGATCGTCAAAGTCGACTTCCTCCAAAGCGAAATCCATCATCTCATCGAAAGACGGGACACCTTTGCCTCTATCACGGAAGGAAAAGATTGATCAAGGCATCAACTTGGCAAACCAAGTGTGCCGCTGGAAATACGAGATGATTTTGGTCAAAATCGATATAAAGATCACCCAAAACGGATGCACGGTTTGCAAATGGCAGGCAAAACAAGAATGGCACAATTCTACGATTAACAACACGATGCCATCTAGAATGCAACAAAAAACTAAGCTACTGCACCCCAACATATCAACAAGGCATATGGCAGTGATGTACTCAAGATGCTTGAAAAAACATGAACACTGAGCTATGGCTAAATAACACAAGAGAAGGTTCAAACAAGCATGTCAAAAGTGCAAAAGATATCAGCTTCACAGACTTAGTGAAAATACTAACATGCCAGAAAATAAAATCGGGAAGCCATGTTTAGAGCAAGATAACAACAAGCTACATGAATATATCATAGTAACAAAAGGCATGGCATGAATCTACTAAATGCATAGAACAAAAGTACCTTACTGATCATGAGCCAAAAATGCACAGAAGATATGATGGCACCCATGTAAACATAGCAAGTTTTATTAACAGTTTCAGACTTAGCAGAAAACAGAGCATGGCATACACAGAGTTACGAAGGCAACTTTGCAAGCTCAAATCACTCATCACAAAGACTTGCATGACAAAACAAGCATACCTACAGCAAGAAGACATGTTCAAGAAGCTAACCATGGCAAGAGCAAGTTCATAGCATGCATGAATCACTAACAACAACCATGGCAAAATTGATTAACATGTAAACAATCTGACAGGAACATTTTATAGAAAAAGTAGAGCAAGATTAAGACATGCTAGGGCACTCCATAATTGCAAACAGGGGCATGTATGGATAGAGCATAACCATATGTTCAAAAGACCCTTACTAAAGATACTCAAAACAAGCATGGATCTCACTGTAGTATCAAGTTTACATGGCATAAAAATAACAGCAGAACAAGGACTTAGGGAAATCCTAAGTCCCTGAAATCAGCAATATCACGAAGGCTACTTTGCATGTTTTTGCTAGTCACCACATTGATCACAAAAATACATGGCAAGCACCACTATAAAGATAGCATGGCATAGATCAAAACACATGTAGAGCTCAAGCCCATATGAAGCACACATCAAATGTGGCAAAAATTACAAATCATCATAATCTGCTAAGTAACAGGAGCAAACATTTTATAGCACTCTTGCATCAGTGATTTGTGCATCAAGATGAACTCAAACAAGCATGCCACAATGGAATGGAATGAAGAGCATCTCCCAATGAACATTTTGATATATCATGCGCATGAAATGGAGCTACTGTCATGGAGTTATGATGCAATGGACAGAGGCATAAAATAATAGAAAAGGGACTTTGGACCTCGAGTGAATAGATCTAGGGTTCATCACACGCGGACCGAGCTGGCCGGAGTAGCTCGCCGGAGTACTCGCCGGGGAAGAAGAGGACGGCCGGAGTAGGGGCGTCACTGGATCTGGTGGTCGGCTGGGCGGCGTGGCCGCGGTCTCCGGCGAGGTGCTGCGCTCGGGCGTGAGGTCGCCGATGAGGTGCGAGGTGGCGGGGTGGAGCGGACCAGGCGGCGGCGGAGGAGCGCCTGCGGCGAGCGAAGGCGGCTGTACGGGGAAGACTCGGGCGGCGCGGCTCGGCGGTTGGAGGCGCGGGCGCTCGGGCCCGCGGGCAGGCCGGGGGGCCTCCCGCGGGCTCGATCGGGCCGGCAATGGCTGGCGGCGGAGGATGCAACGTGGCGGCGGCGGGTTGGACGGGCGCGGCGGCGGACGCGTCCGGCCGGATCCGGACATGTCCGGCGGCGCGAGGAGAGGGAGAGCTAGGGTTTCGTCCGCGAATTTGGGGGGGGGGCACATATTTATAGCTAGGAGGAGGTAGGAGTGTCGAAATGGAGTGTAGTTTTCGACCACGCGATCGTGATCCGATGGTGGGTTTTTGGGCCGTTTTGGAGGGGTGTTGGGCTGCAACACACACGAGGCCTTTGCGGTTCCCCGGTTAACCGTTGGAGCATCAAACAGACTCCAAATGACACAGAATTTGACAGGCGGTCTACCGGTGGTGTACCAAGGACGCTTGGCAAATCTCGGTCCATTCCGAGAATGTTTAACACCCGCTCACAAAAAGAGACAAAAGGGGGCGCCGATGCACGTAGGAGTGTCGGATTGCAAAACGTCCAATAAGGAAAATGCTCGGATGCATGAGATGAACACGTATGCAAATGCGATGCACATGATGACATGATATGAAATGCATGACATGAAAAAAATGCAAAACAAAGACAAAACCCAACCACGAAGGGAATCCTCATAACTGAACGCCGAAAAATGGCAGAGTCGGAGTTACAAATATGGCAAGTTACATCCGAGGTGTTACATTTACCCATAGAGGTAACATATGGCTATAGAGTTTGAGGCATTCGTCCTCAATGGCCACCACTGCCCTATCTGGGCCATGGACATCATGATCGCTCTTATGTCTCGTGGGATAATGTGTGCAATCCTGGATTCACCTCTAGTCAGGATCACACCGCTAACAGAAAATGGTGTCTTGTATATCATAAGGCATTAGATTCAGATCTCAGCATCTGGTTATTCTATATCAGCAATTCCTAGGATACAATGAACCTCAAGGGCAAAGGTTTGAATCTTACTTCAACCTTCAATCCGACATCACCAGCTGTGACGGAACCCTATGGGCACGGAGAATGTGATGGTTGAATATGCCTCAACTGATATGTTTGGAGACTATGAATAGTCTTTCAATCTCCTGAGTGGTAGATATACTTAATGTTCATTTACGATGTTGTAACAACAACATAAGTATTGTTATCATCATATATTGTATATCACAATATGTTGTATCAGCACTTTGGTACAAATACATTTGTGTGTATTCCATATATCTGACAGTGATTTTCATATTGAGAATATTCATGTCTATATATAAATTTCTACGGGAGTCAATCCAATGAAAAATGATATGTGCCTTGTGGACATATGCTCCACAAACTCTATACTCAGGGAAGTCCAATGTTTCCACTCTCATTGAGAGAAAGGGGATATTTTAAAAATCACTAGACGCGATGAGGTATTTGTTGGTTCAACTCGAGTCATATTTACTATCCCTGGGGTACTCGAGTAATGTCGGGATACTTTATTGCTTCCCAGGTTTAACTCATACCCTGCTAAACTATGGAGGTATCTGTCAAAATAGTTTAGCGAAAGTTATGATGACAACAAAGAGAAATAACTTCTCTTTACCATAGTCTGGGCAACAGACCCAGGGTTTTTTGCACCTACACTCGTCCGTGTTGGGTTGCACGTCGGCATGACAGTCAAACTAGTGCGCTCGATTCATCTAGATGAGGTACGTGCATGATCTGCAAGTTAATCACGTAGGATCGAGTCGGTCGGATAGTGTACGTGTAGGAAGCTGATGAACGTTCGCTGGGAGATAAGGCATTTGCAAATGTTTTTGCTGGCAGTTTCTTCAAATTCACATGGCATTTTCTTTAGAACATCATGTCAGTTTATTCAAAGGTAGGCATTTTTATTCAAAAATATGCCACCCTCGGATCTTGCATTGCAACTAAAACTGCCAGGAGCATATTAGCAGGCTAGCTAGTGATCGATTAGTAACTTGCAAAGACTGAGCGAACAGAAATAAGGAACTGCTAGTAACTTGTAAAAACCGAGCACACAGAAATAAGGACCATGTTGTGCACAGTAGTAAGAGCCCATCCTTTCGAAATGTTCACATGAACCTCACATGCCTGAAATTATAATATGTTCACATTAGTAGCCCAAATTCACAACCAACCAGTATGATTCCCATACATAAGATCAACATGTTAATGCATCTCAATGATTCACAAATCATTGTTAGGACCCCGATCCTAAGTCACACCGATCTAGCATGTAACACATCATATCACTTTATGGCCTCACGCACAGTATCCCCACGGGTGCCACCTTACCTGGCTCGGCATCGTTTGCTCCTTTAGGCTCACGTATATGTTAGTGTCGCTAGCATCCATATGACAGAGAACCCAGGCCGACATGACTAGTCGTAAACCCAAGGTGGCACTAACTTACAGGGACAGGCATACATGACCCAACAACGAACGTGTCGATCATCAACGTATGAACCCAAGTCATAGCAAGCTACAAGGACTTAAAGGAACAACGCGTGACATTTCCCCGAAGGGACAGACAGAGGAATGAAGAAGGACACATGCCAGCCAGCCTAAGTGTTCTGGAGCAGTACCAAGCTACCATGGCTCAGTGGAAACACTATGAGACATTTCCCCATAAGAAAGGCCACCAAGAATAAACAACCAGGTTGTTGGATCCCACACATACCAAGAATTTCAAAATCATACACACAATATGCTCAATATGTGCAAATACAACATGGCATCACAACAAAACTCTACAACTCAAAGTATTTATTCAGAAGGCTCCGAAGAGTCATACATAGTAAGAATTACAATCATGGGTCACATGACCCAACATACAGAGCATACAGGTAATGAAAGCATAAACATGTCTGGGTATAGACAACTACAAATGAAAAAGGCTGAGAAGCCTCACTATGTATAAGACCCTCCCAAGGGTACAAGATTGTAGCTGAGGTAACAAGCTAAATGTTGAAGTCCACACGGAACTACTAGTGAGACTCAAGTCTCTCTGCAAAAACATAAATTAAGCAAACGTGAGTACAAATGTACCCAGGAAGACTTACATCAGAACTATCTACATATGCATCAGTATCAACAAAGGGGTGAAGGAGTTTAACTGCAGCAAGCTAGCTTTGACTCAGTGGCTATCCTGAACTACGACTGTTGGTAACTCTTTTGAGGTGGCGCACACGAGTCCACATATTCACCATATCAATACACCAGTATGGATCCGCTCCCGTCTCCCTACGAGAAGGCCATCCATAGCACTCACACTTATCTTGCGCATTTTAGGGTATCCACTTTCCCTTGTCTATGAACTGCATAAGCAACCCAGTAGTCCATTATCGCAGACACGGCTATTCGAATAGATCATGTTAACCCTGTAGGGGGGTAATTCTTCACACACGCTCTCACCACTTACCGCCATGTACACGTCATGTATCTCGGCAACCTTCAAGCGGAAGCCTGGAAAGGGTGTCGGCCACGACCTGACTGACCACGCAAGACTCTAGTACAGGTTTATCGCCTATTCGGGTTCCATCCGCAAGGGAGTCCGGCCGAGGTTTCCATCACAGCCCCAAACAATGTGAGCAGGGTTCCCAAGCCCACCATCCGGGTGCCACTTGGTACATCATGCCACTGCACCTAGTCTGTCCCAAGCCCACCTGTACCGAGTGCTACTTGGTAGACTACTAGCACTACCTACAAACACCAAACACTAGTTGCAACTCCTGGACAGAGATCGAGGCGGTTAATAAGTCGAGAGGGGCACTTAAGCATTCCAATGCGTGGTAGTAACTGTCTTGGATCATAGACGCAGAACTCAGTTCCCGAGGACGGTTTCAATGAGACAACCCACCATGTACTCCTACATGGCCTCTCACCGCTACCTTTACCAAATCTGGTTCACACACTTAGCTCTCAATAGTAGGACATAATCACAACATTCCATTTCATCCCCGATGAATTAGACCTGACACAACTCTAAGCAACAGTACGAATGATAAATAAGCATGAATGAGTAGGCGCATTCCTACTCATGCTAGTGGGTTTCAACTATTTACTGTGGCAAAGATAGGTCATGCAAAGGAATGGGGTTCAACTACCGCAACATGTAACAATTGAATCGCTGTTGTCCTAATGCAGTAAAAGAGAGCAGGAGAGAGAGAGAGTGGGATTGTATCTGAATGCTCAATAGGGATTTGCTTGCCTAGCACTTCTGAAGATAGTATAGCTCTTCATCGGAGTCAACGATCACAACGTCAAAACAATGTCCACTGAGAGGGAACAACACCGACAAATAGAGAAAGAACACATTCAATGCAATGCGACAATATGATGCATGAATGTGACATGGAAATATGCTGTGATTTGAGCGAATGCCACTAGCAACATAATTAAATGAAGTTGGTTTGAACCATAGGTTCAAATTCAAACTCCACATGTGGTTATTTAAATGCCATTTATTTGATTTGTCCTAGACAGTAGCCATAAGTTGTTCTAACATGCATGAGAATAGTATAGATGGATAGATTGAATTTTTCTTATAATTTTTCATATATAAATTATTTCATTTGGAGTTACATTTGATTTTATATGAATTTTAGAAGTTTAGGATATTTTTGAAATAAATAAATCATTTCAGATTTATTTAAAATCCAGAAGGTATTTACTGCGTCAGCACTATGTCATGCTGACCTCAGCAGGTCAATATACCGGGTCCAGGTCAAACCTGACGTGTGGGGTCCACATGTCAGTGTCACAGAGGACTAATTGAGGGTACTTAATTCCTAACCGAAACATTAGCAGGCGAGGGGCCCGCTATCAGTGACCTAGGAAGTTAACTAGAGTGTCATTAGGGCTAATTAAGTGTGCCACATCGGTGGCTTAACTCCGGTGACCCTTCGCCTCCCGCGCCAGGTAAGGTGGCACCCGTGGGGATACCGTGCGTGAGGCCGCAAAGTCATATAATGTGTTACATGCTGGATCGGTGTGACTTAGGATCGGGGTCCTGACAATCATATACAAATATGTAGCTGCAAGAGCAAAGATCTAGAAAAACATCGGTTCTTGCTACTAACATGGATGCTTCTCTGGGCCAACATTCAGAACAGAGTGAAAGACAAATATGTTTGTGAAGTCTACAATTCCTCTTGCAAATGTAAGTGGTTTCACTAATAGCTAGAACCATGAGAATGAACCACACATGATGGAGGAACATTCACTACAATACGATTTGGTCTTCTCTCAATCACAAGGCGAGACTATTTTCAGAATACAAACCTTAACTTAGGCAAAAGGATGCCCATTGTATAATCAGACCAAAGAAGTGAAGCATCTAGTGTTGGCCAATAAATAGTACATTACTACTTTTGTGCAGTCCATGAAGTGACTATCCAATCTTTCTGTGTCTATTTTCAAATGGCACTACATGGAGTGACTATACTATTCTCTTGTGCAATTCCACCAAAACTGAGGGCACTTTGTTTGTTTGTGAAATAACAACGGGCAGACATCTGTCTGCACAAATATCAAGCAGCTAGTAAACATGTACTCCACCTTGTATTTTCTGTTTAAACACGTCTCTTCTAGTTGTTTTCGCTTATCATCTATCATGTTTTGCACTGGACAATTTGATAGTGTCATGTTCTGCCTTGGAAAATTTCGTACTGAATTGATTTGCTAGTATAGAGCAGAAATATAGCGCCTATTCTTCATCAGACCGAGGATATCCATGTTCGCAGTTATAGAAGAGGTGAAATCGATACAACCGAAATTGAGCATCCAATCATTGAATCATGTCCCGCATCTCCAATGTAGGTCCACCCTGCCAATAAATTCACATGCAAACCGGTAATATTACTATCTAATGACAGTACAAAAAGAGTAGCAAGATAGTAGCAAACCATGTACCTTCGTAATGAACAGCTCATAGTGCCCCCAATTGGATATAATAGTTTGGAAGAAAACATGCTCCTAATGTTGAACCATTTGGACCTTTTGTGCAGTTCCACTAAAATCGAGCATCGCTGTTTGCACAGATATTGAAATTGTGATTACAGTAAAAGTGGCACTAGTTGAAGCATAGACTCACAAATATAAACATTCCAATTTCTTAATTGGAAAAGGTAGCAAGACGTTTTCTAAGCACCTTTTTAAGGAATAAATAAGGCAACAACGGCTGATGTCAGGAAGGCATACATAGTATTTTCTGAAAGATTGAGCCATTCCTGACCTTCTCTCTTCTTTTAAGCATATTTTGTGCAGCTCAACTAAAATAAAACGCCATCAACACCTTGAAAATTCAATGACACTGTACAAAAAGCAATGACTTACCATTACATCATGATGTCATGTATGTAATCGATAGGCATTAGAGACAAACATGCAGACCTCCTCCCATAACATAATGAACATTAATTTTAACAAAGGTGTGACTAGGTTTACCGGCATAATTTGAGTGAACTCTACACCCTCTGTTCCTTAATATAAGATGTTTTCACTATTCAATTTAAAGTACCCAAACATCTAGTATTTAGAAAAACAAGTAGTAGTTTTCTTGAGCACATATCTGGGAAAGCTTGCCACACCTTATATATGTCCATACACTAATGCAATACCATTCAAATAGTACAAATATACACTAATCCAATGGCTAGTGCAACAGTAGAGTAGTTTTATTATGGGGTACAGTACAATGGTTTTACTGAACATATTTCCATAAGCTAGCACTGGAAGATTTCTATAAGCATTAACAGTACAAAATGTAAAGATAACAATTTTCAGCATTGGTATACTAGCTGTGCAACAACATTAAACCAAATACAAAAGTCTGAAGGTAACTAGCATTATTAATTAATGACAGTATAAAAAATTTGCAAACCATGTACCTTCAAGGTAAATATCATTTCGAACTCGAGGGGACCTCAAAATTGCTATCCCAATCTTGATAGTCGATCAAACATAAAAACTTGATCGAACGAATCAAGAGAACAGTTGGAGGAGGAGGTGCCGACTCTTGACCTTTCCTCTTCTCTTCATAATTTTTTGTGCAGTTTAACCAAAATAAAATGACATTAGCACCTTGGCATTTTGGTGACACTGTACAAAAAAATTGACTTATCTCAGGAAAGTCAAGTATGTAATCTATAAGCATTTACAGTGCAAAAATCTGAAGGTAGTAACAAGTTTCATCGTTGGTATACCGGCTATGCAACAACATTAGAATGCCTTAGCTGAAAAATCTGTAATACATCCACAATCAACAACTAACCCCGAAATAATCCAATGACATTAAATGGCATTGCTTAAATTTATCGATGTCATTAGACTAAGTGCGGCATTAGTTAAATGTGGCGTCACTTTAGCAGTAGCATTGCTTGACTTTACCGCTAGCGTTATACGAACAGCAAAAAAGTGGCAACAAGAGCATGGGAGGGCCATTCGGACAGTGGGCGCACCAGTACAATGTACCTCCATGGACACATAGAGTGGTGAGGGAGGGATGCCTGCCTAGAGCAACAAATATCCAGGCAGCATATGTCGATTACATCCCATTTTTGTTCTCTTTAGCCACCTTTTTCCTATGCGAGGACAACAAACCGATCGACCTGGGCATTCTCTATTGCGTTGTCATGCCTTTATACCCTTGTTCAACCAAGAGACACGAGACTCATTCCTTAGCTACTGATTTTTCCCCTTTTGAACCTAGATGCGGGTTCGATGCCTAGTCTCTTCGACTGTACTTTCTCCCTTCCTTTCCTTATTCAACCCAGACACGGATTAGTCTGCATGAAGTAGGGCTTCCTTTAATAGTGCAAATTAAGGTTTTTTCTGCGTGACCAGCAGAGCTGAGGATAGCAAATTGGGGAGATGGTGGAGGGGAAAAAGATCCACATACAGTGACATGGCAGATGGGGGCAATAGAACAAGGGTATGGTTCAGAAAGAGGTGGCATACCTGAGGGTCGACGGGAAGTGGCTTCACTCGTGGTCGTCATCTTCTGCACACACTACAACAACGAGCTTGGGGACAGATGCCATCCTGCGTGGGTGCTAGGTCTGAGAGGACGGCCTTATCTTCAGTGCGTGACCTCACTCGCCGACGACCAGTGCGCCAACGCTGCACGTCCTTTTCTTCCCCGACGGATCTATGACCACTGGTGAGGAGGGAGAGAGAGTGGGGCACCACCATCTTTTTTAGATGTGGAGAGAGGGTGATAGTGAGAAAAGCAAGTGGGCAGCCCTTAGCAAGCAAGCGTAGAAGCTCCAACCTATATATCTTTTTTGATACTAGCACTAGAGGTGGAGTAGTGGTAGAGTAGTTTATATTATCTCCGCCTATAGTACCAGTTAGTCGTGCTTCAAAACTGAATGACACACCATTAAAAAAATAAAGTTAAGAAATAATGCGGCACCTCGGGCCAAGGCCTTCAGATCGCATTTTGCACGAGAAAAGGCACACCATGTTTCGTTGCATGTCGTCCTATTCTAACATGTCAGTGAGACGACGGCGAGTCCTTTTGTACAATTTCTGAATGGACGTCTATGTAGGCCGGGGTGCCTCTTCCTGTACCGTGGCAACCGTCCATCGCCTCTTCGCCTTTCCCTCTCGATTTGGAACTACTGTCGCACGCTCTTCCTCCCCCCATTTGCCTTCACCCTTCCTTTTGCCATTGTTCGATAGTCTTCTCCATAGAGGGAACAGGCTGGAGACGACCCCGTTATTCTTGCCCCGATCTGAAAGATGACGTGGTGGAGGAACTCATTGATTGGTGTGACGTCATCACCTTGGCTAGCATGGCAGGTTCGTTCAAGACCATTCTCGACTCAACTAATAACATCATTACAAAGAACCCAAGGGTCCAGGAACGGTTTGATCAACCCTATCTTCTTCACCATGACCCTGCTCGCTGGCGCGCAGACGATGGAAGCCTCGCCTTATGCAAGCTGATGCCGCTTGATAATGATACGTGTGATGTTAAGATGCCATCTCTTAAGGGTAAGGCCTGGGCAGGCGCAAATGGAGATTTGGTTGTTTATATTGGGTACAGCTAAGAGTGGGAACTTGTGAATGTGTACACTCGTCAGCGGATTCCACTTCCAAAAATCTCAGAGTGCCCTGAGGTTGAGCACATAGATGATCTACGTACGTTCAAATACGATCATGGTGACTGTCGTCTATGGAAGATAGCAATTTGTCGAGTTCCCTGCCGCTCTTGGAATTACATGAGCTATCATGTTGTTGCAATCTTCGACAAGCTTGTTGCCGTCCTTACTTCCACGCCTCGATGGATATTGCTCAAAAATCAATTTATGTACATAGATGAGTACTGTGATGCAATTCAATACGAGCTTCTTGTGTTTGCTGCCACCACTCATGGCACTGTTTTTGTATGGAATCCTTATGGTTTCAGTATGTTTGTCTTCCACCGTAATTATAATTGTTTCATCCACATGCATGTGGGTTGGCTAGTTTCCCCTTACTAATTAACCTTCTTGTGTTTCCAAGGTGTTGTGAGCATTCCACCACCTACACTTGAAAAAATTTATAACCAAGGGAGAGATGACGATGGTGATGATCACGAGCATGAGGACGAGCATGACCTATATACTCAGTGGCGCCTGTCAACTTATTCCGATGGATCACCTCTTCTTGTCTGTATATAGCACACTGCTGATGTAACTACTAAGGAAGTAGGTGTTGTCTCCCATGGTCACACTCTTCGGACCTATTCCAACATCCATTGCATGGTATTCGGGATGGATACTAGTGTACTAGTGCCAACACCTTCTCCCTGGTTCAGTATTGATAGTCTTGGAGAAAACTAGCTCTTCCTTGGACAAAACTATCTAATGATGGTGAAAGGTGATCTAGCTGTTGTTGATACAACGTTACTACCATTTATAAGAAGCAACTATATCTATGCCTCAGACCTTGCTATGGTTCCCTACCCTGGCTATCACAATATGTGTCCTAATTTAGGCGGCTTCAGCCTGGATGATGAGTCTTGCGTTGGTATCGATATTGACAATAGTTGGCCCTTCCCAGAGGCTTACTTATGGTTCAAAGCAAGTGTTTCCAACACTGAGGATTGGTTGAGATGAAGTTCATTTCATTGCTTGTTATTTGTTGTGTGATAAAAACTTTAGTATTTACTAGAATGCTTTGTTGGATATAATCTATAATCCAACATGTATCCTCGTTGTCATTTTGTGTTGATGGCTTGTTGTATGTAATGAATGGTACATTTGCATATGCATGTGATGAACTCAATTTATGAATGGTTTTTGAGACACTTCTTGGAGTGTGAGTACCGTAGTAGTATAACCAACATCCGGTTATATAAAGTTGCCACATCACATAGAGCCAACATAATAGTATTCTAGTACAATAGTTAGTCCTAGTAGTAGTATACCATCAACTAGAGCTAGGTGTCGCACAGAGGCCGAGAAATATGGTGATAGCGTGAGGTGGGCTTGTACAGTACCTATGGTGTAGGCACATGGCTTGCCATGTTTCCTACTCGTCCAGTATAAATGCGGAGAAGATTTGGTCGAGTTCTTCCTCCTTTTGCCGACACGTGGGACATCCAGCACACAGGCCGTGTCATGCAAGAAAATGGAGCGCTAGTTGAAGCCATGAGATGTTCATCTAGGGTTAAACTGTAAATAGAATCCTACTCTTGAGTATCTCCAAAAGCGGCCACCGAAGATCTTTATTGGATTTGTTTTTCATCACCAGCACATCGAGGTGAAAGATGTGCAAGTTCAGCGGGTCGTCTTGCGTTTTCACTGACATGTGGGACCGCATGTGAGCAGACAGACGATGGGCACACTCCATGCGTCTGTTGGCTGGCTGAGAAGAGAGAGAGAGAGAGAGAGAGAGAGAGAGAGAGAGAGAGAGAGAGAAAGAGAGAGAGAGAGAGAGAGGAAGGTTGAGCACCAACTCCGGGGAATTTCGCGACAATGTGAGTAGTACTAGTGGTGTACCGTACACTTGGAGAGATAATGTGTTCGCTCTACATAACCAGGACCTCGATATAGTACGGTGGCATGGGCCAGAACTAGCAATCACGTCTAGCAGTACGAGTCCCATCTGACACCAATTTTCTTGGAGTCCATGCTACAACTATCTCTTCTCCCTCATATTTTCTCTAACTCAACCATCACGCGGTGGGCGGGGTGGGGGTTTGCCGATAGTTGGTTTGCTCAACTGCGGTCCCACTTGTAAGTGAAAATGCAACAAAACACGCATTCCCCCTTGATTTGCATGCTGGACCAACCGTGTGGGGGTGTGACGCGAACACGGCAGACTTTTCCTTTTGAACTTGTAACTTGTAAAATTTGGTTCTGCTCCATGGCGCGACCGATAGATAGAAATAACGATTTTCCTAGTGTAATGAGAAGTTTGGTTCTGGCGCGGTTCATGCATGGAGTACCCACAAAAATTATGAAGTTGACGCGAAAGGTAAGATAATTACTAGTACAATATACTACTACATGGAATTGATGGAAAGATAAAGATACATACGGATCCATCAATGGCATCCTCATTCCCTAGTGTGCCGGGTCACCAACCGACATGTGAGGAGCAGCAGCGTTGGCGGCGAGCTCAACGTGCTTCTAAACAATGCCGCCCAAGGATGCCCTGCGGTCCAAGAAGGCCAACGTCCCATCGTCCTCCTCTTACACGTAGTAGTCCTTGTGGAGGATTTGCGCGTAGACATGGGTGATTATGTCGATGGTGTCTTGCTACGCCAGACGCTATGCGGCAAGCGCGACCTCAAGGTGGGAATTCTCCGGCGCGACGGTGCAGTCACAGGGCCAACAGTGCGTCGAAGAGGTTGTCATCATAGAGGCCGTTGAGGGTGGCGGGCATCGCAGAGCCTGGGCGCGTGGTTTGGAGGTGTACGTCAAGGTCGTCCGCAAGCTTCTTGATGACGGTGAATTTGTCGAGGAAGCCGACGAGGACCTCGTCGAATAAGGAGACGAAGCTGTCGTCTAAGAGGCCTCCCGCCCTGGCGGCCTCAAGCATGACATCGAGACGTTCCTCGGTGCCGGGACGCAGGCCGGCGCCGTGGACCATGTGTCATAGCCGGCTGATGGTCGCGTTCATCGCCTCCATGGGTCTAGCTTCTAGTCAACTGATCTTACGATTGGAGTGATCACTCTTGCCCTTAGTTAGGATGCGTAGGTGCGTAGGATTTCGTAGATTGGACTGGCGGAGAGCCTTTATATGAGAAGTGCAGACTGCGTTGCATTCACGTGTGTGTTGGCCATCTACTCCTCGGCCCTCCCGCCCTCCCTTCGTGCTGGTGTAGTATAGTCATCTCACCGAGACCAACTGTCGTGGAAAACCACGACCACCTATGGGACCAAGGGTCCCTTGCTGGTTTGGCAGGGGGGATGTCACGTTGCACAAAGAGCAGAAGAGCGTGGGGCAGCACGGCAGAAATCACACAAGCAATTTTACCCAGGTTCGGGCCGCCGTGAGGCGTAAAACCCTACACCTGCTTTGGTGGATTGATGATGGAAAAATGGTGGCGGTCGTAGCGCGCTTGCCCAGCAGGGTCGCCTCGGGGTGAAATGGCTGTGAGCGCATGAAATGTGAGGGCGTGGATTCGCTAATCCAGGGTCCAACCCTTTCTAAGGTTGCCACGGGCCTCCTTTTATAGGCTAAGGGGTCACCACAGTGGCAAATCAGTCATTATGCATTGATAAGATAGCAAATAGTGCTATCATACCTAACTCTGCTGGCCGATAGAGCGCATTAAATGCACCACTCAATGTCACATTATCGTCTGCCCGACAAGCCTTGTCGGGCAGTTTTGCCAGCTTCGCGCCTTGGAGGTCTACTCACTCACTTTGCGGCTTCACACCGCCACTGGTGCGCATCGGTGCTAAACAAACGGTTTTTAACCCCTTTCCGCGACGGCATTTGGAACCGTCGCCAAGTGAGTGTGGGCGATAGGGGGCCCTTCCCACACGACCCAGAAATCGTCGGGGATAGGCCCTCCTAGGAAACAGGCTGGGGCCATGTCCGATCGGGTGAGGCATCGAAACCCAATCATTTTCGTAGGTATGTACATCCCACATGGTAATCCAAGAAAATCATTTCCATAGGTATGTACATCCCACTCGTTGAATCCCAGAAAAACATTTCCGTTCGTATGTATATCACACACAGTCAATCCAGGGAAAACGTTTTCGTTCGTACGTACATCCCACACAGTTTTATGTGTAGGCTCGTGTGTGAAATGTGTAACTATCACACACGGTCTGCCTTGGTTAACTGTTTGCTTTTATCAACTATATCACACACGATTTGATGAAGAAAACTATGTGGCATTGGGCTATCCATCGCAAGCATTTTTTACTACTAGAACCGTTTGCAAAGGTCCATCACACATTTAGCAGGTTTATTCGTTTACAATTAATAATTCCAGTATTATGCAAAATCACATTTCATATCGAACAACCGTTTGCCAATTTCATATCAGGCACATAAATATATTATAACATCACAGTACGGTAGCTACATGAAAACAACACGATACAACATATAGCTAGTTCAACTTCATAAGAACAATATATTCATTTCCCTAATCGAGATCATCCAGGCTCGTCTTATCCACCTCTGCTTTCAGTTCAGTAAGAACTTGTTTTGCACGGGCCAACTGGGAAAGTGCCTCCTCCTTCGCTAACACCATCTTAGCAAAGTCTAATTTAAAAAATCTGATCTCATTCTCCACCTTCAACTTTTTATCCCGCATCTTCAAATATTATTCAGCGTTGCCAACAGTTTCTCTGAGCCTACGTTTGTTCTCTTCCTCATACATGCTCTACAGCTTCGCTAGGCACATCTTCAAAGACTGTGGCCACTCTTGATCAACCCACTCCAAGTAAGAACACTTTTGTTCATCCTATAATATTTAAACTAGATCCGTAACAATTGTAGGGGAAATGGGTTTATAACAACATAGAAAATCACCAATGCTTATTTTGAAAAACTGAAGAAACATGTTAATTATGACATATCTTCTCTAAAAGATCAATGTGCAAGTGAAATAATTGGTACTAAGACAACAACCAAATTCTGGAACATCAGAAGCTATAATTTACTACAACGACGCTACAAGTTCTTACTCATGTACAATAAATAACAAATTGAACATTTTATGAGGAAGGTAAATATAACTGCAACAACATAGCGACAGTGTTTGGATGACAGCAAATTGATACTAACAGGTGTGTACATGCACAAATTTAGTAACATAGAACTAATAGCACTAAGGCCATCCACTATGTATGCCAAAACTGGGGTAAAGATAACTATTGCTACATATCGCACCGGTGCCCTGCACTGGCGAGCCGATGCAGTGGAAAAGAAATCAGGGACCCGGACTCCGGAGCATGTAGTTGCTCCGATGCCCAGTTCCTTCATGCCATAAAGTTTAGTATTTTACTGCTTGGCTGCTCAGATGTGTGGACCAAAGTTGGCTGCACAAACTGCTGAAGCGGTGCCAAATAATTTTGTTGGCTGCACGAACTGCTAAAGCGGTGCCAAATAATTTTATAATGGCACCGCTAATGAGACAGCAACAATTTAATATACTAGGTACAAACTGTGACAATGTCTTAGGATGCATTTGGCTGAAGGTGTGGTATGAATGGGTTGTGACCGTGACAGTGTCTGAATCACATCTAACAAATGATTTGTAACAATGAAAGAGGGCCTAACCTTCTCTGCACATGCCATAAACTTCCTCCCACTATCCATAGAATCAAACACAACTAGCTTCACGCATGGGGATTAATGGTGACAACGAGTAGATAGATCTTCAGCCACCCCGCTCCATTCATTGCCACTTATGGTCCTAGGGAGCTACAAGAGGAAGAAATGACTCAAATCGACTGCCGGGTAAAAAATCCTTCATTCCAAGTCATAGCCCAAGAGAGAGAAGAGAGGCATACCCGTGTTGTGATGGAGTCGTCGTCGGAGGAACCGCTGGAGAGATCTTTAAAGAAGACCATGGCAACCTCGGTGGTAGGATGTGAGACGGCGAGAGCGAGGAAGCGGCTACAGCTTAGCAAGCAAGGAAGGAGGAAATAGGGGTGTCAGATTTCGGGTTCCGGCAAAACCAAGAGGTTCGAACACTGGGGTGCGCACGAAGATCTCTCCCTTCCCTAGCTCACCCACTCCCCATGATCCCAAGGCTCAACACATCGAACTTGAAGAACAAAGGACACAGGGTTTATACTGGTTCGGGCCACCGATGTGGTGTAATACCCTACTCAAGTGTGGTGTGATGGATTGCCTCTTGGGCCGAGGATGAACAAGTATAAGGGAAGAACAGCCTCCTGAGGAGAGGTGTTCTTGGGCTCGGTGAGCTTGTGTGTGTGTGAGGATGGAATGGATCCGATCCAAGATCAGTTGCCTCCTACTGTGGTGGCTAGTCCTATTTATAGAGGCCCCGGTCCTCTTCCCAAATGTAGGTGGGAAGGGATCCAACAACGGCCAAATTTGAAGGGAGACAACCACTACAAGTTATCCTGACTAAAGGTGGTCTTCGGCTGCCAAAGGCTCTGGTGGTGACGCCGCTGAAAGTGCAACTATCCCTAGGTGGTTTTGGTAATTCCTAACAACATATAGTTCATTGAGCTAATGCTATTTCAAGACCAATATTTTAGGAAAGCTCAATGATTGGCATGGCATGGATGAGAAAAGTGGACCCCTCAAAACACTAAGGACAAAAGGATTGGCTCAAGCTCAAAAGTTCAAGACTCTACATTTTCTATTTTAGTGATCCAAGGTCACATTGAGTCTATATGAAAAGCCAATACTATCAAGGAGGGATGAGGTGTTGTTTAATGAGGATCTTGCGCAAATGCTTAGTGATATGTTCCAAAGCCCTCAACTACTTTCTCACATCCACATATGACCTAAACCAAAAGTCAAACTCGGCCCCACCGATTCTTTCTATCCGGTGCCACCGAGTTCAGATGTCATAGCCACTTCCACAAACCCTAGGAAAATCGGTCTCACCGATAGGGATCTCGGTCTCACTGAGATGGGGTTGCAATCTCTCTGTTTCCCTTCGTAACGTTTCGGTCCCACCGAGATTCGAATGTAAACTCTCGGTTTCCCTTTTGTAACATTTCGGTCTCACAGAAATGAGCAAATCGGTCCCGCCGAGTTTACCTGACCAACTCTCTGGTTAGCTTATTACCAAAATCGGTCCCATCGAGTTTGTGTAATCGGTCTCACCAAGATTACGTTATGCCCTAACCTAACCATATCGGTCCTACCGAGTTGCATGTCGGTCCCACCGAAAACACTAACAGTCACTAGCTTTTCTGAGTCGGTCCGACCGAGTTTAACTATTTGGTCCCACCGAGATTGGCAAGTTGTGTGTAACGGTTAGATTTTCTGTGGAGGCTATATATATCCCTTCACCTCCTCTTCATTCGTGGAGCGAGCCATCAGAACGAAACTACACTTCCAACCTATATTTTCTGAGAGAGAACCACCTACACTTGTGTTGAGACCAAGATATCCCATTCCTACCATATGAATCCTGATCTCTAGCCTTCCCCAAGTTGCTTTCCACTCAAATCTTATTTCCACCAAATCCAAATCCTGTGAGAGAGAGTTGAGTGTTGGGGAGACTATCATTTGAAGCACAAGAGCAAGGTGTTCATCATCAACACACCATTTTTTACTTCTTGGAGAGTGGTGTCTCCTAGATTGGCTAGGTGTCACTTGGGAGCCTCCGACAAGATTGTGGAGTTGAACCAAGGAGTTTTTAAGGGCAAGGAGATCGCCTACTTCGTGAAGATCTACTGCTAGTGAGGCAAGTCCTTCGTGGGCGATGGCCATGGTGGGATAGACAAGGTTGCTTCTTCATGGACCCTTCGTGGGTGGAGCCCTCCGTGACTCGCGCAACCATTACCCTTCGTGGGTTGAAGTCTCCATCAACGTGGATGTATGATAGCACCACCTATCGGAACTACAACAAAAACATATGTGTCTCCAATTGTGTTTGAATCCTCCAAACCCTTCCCTTTACATTCTTGCAAGTTGCATGCTTTACTTTCCGCTGCTCATAAACTCTTTGCATGCTTGCTTGAATTGTGTTGAGATTGCTTGACTTGTCTAAAGTTGATAAAATGTACCAAGAACTAAAATTGGGAAAAGGCTAGATTTTTATTTGGTCAAATTGTCTAATTACCCGCCCTTTAGACATACTTTCGATCCTACAAGTGGTATCAGAGCTTTTGTCTCCATTTGCTTTGATTTCCATAGCTTTTGGTGGTCATAACCTTGGTTTCACAACCTAGGAGAGTATGGCGTCTAGCGAGGGAAATTACCACCATAGAGGTCCTTACTTTGATGGCACTAATTTTGCTAGTTGGAAGCATAAGATGAAAATGCATATTCTTGGACATAACCCCGTCGTTTGGGCTATTGTGTGTATTGGCTTGCGAGGTGAATTCTTTGATGGGAGAGAACCGAACCATGAAGCTACCGCGGAAGTGTTGAAGATGCTACAATACAATGCTCAAGCTTGTGATATCCTCTTCAACGGATTGTGCCCCGAAGAATTCAACAAAATCAACCGTCCTGAGAATGCAAAGGAAATTTGGGATAGTTTGATTGATATGCATGAAGGTACCGACTCCGTCAAGGAATCCAAGTTGGATGTGCTTCAAAGTCAACTTGACAAGTTCAAAATGAAGGATGGTGAAGGTGTCGCTGAAATGTGCTCTTATCAGAAATGAGATTGCCGGCTTAGGAAGTGAAGAGATGACCGACAAATTCATCATCAAGAAGATCCTAAGAGCCTTGGATGGAAAATATTATACCGTATGCACATTGATCCAAATGATGCCAAATTACAAAGATCTCAAGCCAATGGAAGTCACTGGAAGAATTGTTGCTCATGAGATGTCACTCAAGGATAAGGAGGAGCTCCATAACAAGTCAAGTGGTGCTTACAAAGCCTCATGTGAAGCTCCCACATCATCAAGTGAGAAACAAACCTTCAATGAAGAATTGAGCCTAATGGTGAAGAACTTCAACAAGTTCTACAAGAGTAGAAGCAAAGAGAGAAGTTCCAAGTCAAGGTCCTACAATGACAAAAGATCTTCTAGTCGAGAGCGAAACTGCTACAATTGTGGAAGACCCGGACACTACTCCAATGAGTGTATGGCCCCCTACAAGAGAAGATAAGATTCTCCCAAAAGAAGAAGTAGAAGAGAAGAATCACCATCGAGGGAGAGAAGGAGTAGGGATGATCGTTATGAACGAAGACCCTCTCGGAGAAGCAAGGATTCGGAAAGGAAGGACAAGTCATCAAGGAGCTACACAAAACGAAGACATCAAGCTCATGTTGGTGAATGGGTATCCGGCTCCGACTCCGACAATCACTCTGAGAGAAGCTATCACTCCGACTCCGAATATACTCAAGATGAAGGTGTTGCCGGTCTAGCACTTGTGTCAACCAACTCCTACGACATATTTGATTCACCAAATGAAGGAATTGGAAGATGCTTCATGGCCAAAGGTCCAAAGGTATCACACCCCGAGTATGTTGATTTCAATAGTGATGAAGATGACTTGTTAGGTGATGATAATTTACTTGTTGACAACTCTAGTGAGGAATACTATGATGAAATGTAAATTAATCATGCTAATCAAGATGAAACGAATGATAATGATAAGGAGAAGATTGAGTCTCTAACTAAAGAACTAAACACTCTTAAGTTAGATCATGAAACTATCTTAGGAGATCATTGAGAACTTTTAAGGACTCATGAGAAATTACGTTTTGAGAAGCTCAATCTTGAGCAAGAGCATGAGTTCTTAAAGGCAATCAATGATGATCTTCGCAAGAAAAGTTCTTCTTACATTGCCAAGAGTTTACTCTTATCCACTTACATGCCTCAAGTCAAGTCTAGTAACAAGAACAAGAAGGATTCTTCCTCTAGTAGTAACAATAATCATGCTAAATCCAATATTGTTGCTTCTAGTAGTTCTCTTGACTCCACTAATGATTCTCTTAGCCAAGTTACACTTGAGCAAGAAAATAGCTTACTGAAGGGAATCATAGAGAAAGGTGTTTACAAGAGCCTTGTCGGGAGTAAGAAATTCGAGGAAATTGTACGCAAGCAAGGAAGGCACCGGAAGAACCAAGGTATTGGTTTTGAACGAAAGTTCAATGCCAATGGAGTTGAGTGGGAAGAAGATCAATACCCCAAGACGAAGTTTGTTCCTCAACAAGAGAAGTATGATCCTACTTCTTTCAAAGGGACACAAGCTCAAGATGATCTTCCACCACAAGACCACAAGGAAAAAGGCAAGGACAAGCTTCAAGAGGAAATTGATGCATTTGAAGAAGCTGCTAAGGCCTTGGTCAAGTGGGTTCCCAAGACTACATCAAGTTCCACTTCATCAAGTATAACTACAACTCTGAGGATTCCCATCAAGATAGTGTGGATCCCGCAGAAGAAGAACTAGAGAGTTCTTAAGGGTGACTCCGCCAACATACTTCACTCTTATCATTTTGGCAAGAACAAGTGCAATCAACTTCCACATCTTGCACTAGTTCAAGGAGTCACAAACCCTCTTGTTGGTAAGGCAAGGGACAAGGTAACCTAATGCTCTCATAGACATCATCTTGTGTGTGCATCACTCTATTTCTATGGATATCCTTGTTTGTTCCTTGTGGGACTAACCCGTGTAGGTATTGAAAGTGCAACTCACTCCAAAGGATAGCTCTGAATGATCTACATCAACTTAGAGCATCCACATCTTCAACACCTACATGAAGTCATCATCGACAAAACCCAAGGTTAGTTCATCCCTCTTAGGGGGGATCTCACATCTAGGGGGAGCTTTACTCTAAGAATTGAGCTAAAGCAACTCTAATGGTGTGAACACAACAACGCTTTATGTAAAAGTGGTAACCCCACTTGTGCTTAAAAGATGAGTATGACCTATGATCAAATGTTCTCATTTGACTCCTAAGTCAATATACTCATATATAGATGACCTAGTCATCGCCAATTGCTTGATAGATGCTAGAATTGTTTGTGCATGCTTTGCCACATATTTCATTTGTTATTTTATTGTGTGAGCATGTTGGTTGCATAATTTACTCATTCGAGGACATCCACTTGTTGTTTTGATTGATTGGTTTCTTTTTCTCTTGCCAAGTGGATGGACAAGAATGCCAAGAACCTTCTCTAGCTATCTATGCTCTTCTCGTCTCAAACTCTATTCATGCTGCATCACAAAGTTTGATCAAGTCAGATTCGAACCACTCTGTGTGAGGAGCACTCAGAGTCCCTGATTCATCATAGACTTAAACTTCCAAAACTTCTTTGGGCATTTCGTTCTGACCGATTCATCCATTTCTGTCATACCGAGATCACTAAGTCGATCTAGGTTTTTAATCTCGGTGCAACCGATTTGAACTTTTCGGTCACACCGAGTTGTAGTAACTGCTTGCAGTTATGCATCTCGGTGCCACCGAGTTGTTCCACTCGGTCACACTGACAGGGTCAGGCTATATATACCCACGAGCCAAAATTTGGAAAACTTTCCGAACCTCTTCGCCCGCGCTCAGCCTGCTTTGCCTCCCTAGGTCTCCGGATCGTCCTCCTCGTCGCCAGCCGCCTCCAATCGCTGGTCTCCACCTCCGTCAATGGGATCGTCTCCGCCGTTGCCGCCGTAGCAAGTCCATCGCCGAAATAGGGTATGGACTTGATCTTTGTGCTGTTCTCACTCCGATTCCCCAGCACATTGTTTTGCCATGTATCTTGCCACGATTGATATCACTCTATCCAATGAAAACACTCCATAGTTTAGTTGTGGATTGAAAATTTAGGGTTAGGTTTCCGCCGAAACCATCTCGGACTGACCGAGTTGTTGAAATCGGTTCCACCGATTTGGCTCAGTCCATTGCACATGTGATTCTTGGTCTGACCGAGAATTGCAAATAGGTGTGACCGAGTTCGAGTCTTTGTGAAACCCTAGCAGTCTCGGTGCCACTGAACTGTGACTCGGTCTGACCGAGTTCACTAGTTTAGGTTCCAATAGCTGTTTCGGTATCACGGAGATTTCAAATCGGTAGATCCGAAATGCTTTTTGTGGAAAACTAAAACTAAGTTTTTGATTCATTCTTTTGCAAAAACCTCTGCACTTTGTGACGCTCATCTACTCTACCTCATCTATAATCTATTCATAGGGTCTGCTGTCAGTGTTTGCATCATGTCAGATCAGAGTGATATTCAGAACAAATCTGAGGAGCGGGTTCACTTGAGTGAGGGCACTAGTCCCTCTAGCAGCTCAGATGATGGAAGCAGGAGCACACCAAGCAACTTGCCTAAGGCAGCCACCAGGACTAGAAAGAAGAAAACCTAAGATTCTAAGGATGAGGACTATGTGGCTATTGAGGAAGAGGTCACCTCAAAGAGGAAAGTCCTAAAAAAGGAATATGACACATCTGCTGCCACTAAGCCAGGAATGAAGCAAAAGGTTCCTGCCAAGAGAGCTCCCATGTCAAAAGCCAGAACATCCACTCAAGAGACTTTGGGATCTGCACCCAAAGAGCAAGTTGTGGCAGAAAAGAAAAGAAAGGAAAGGGTCAAGAAGACCACTGCCAGAGTGCTTGGGAGATCTTGAATAATGAAAGACTCTGAAGAAGAGGAAGAGGAAGAGGATGCAGCACCAACACCCAAAGCTCAAAAGCTTATGGGAGATGCTATAAGGGCAGGGGCTGTTCCATCTAAGCCTAAGACTTCTCCTAAGACTGCTGCTCCAGCTCCAAAGCCAAAACCAAAGAGGAGCACGAGTAACATCCCTGCTGAGGAGAAGAACAAGGCCCAGTGCCTCAAGATGCTGAAGGAGAAGATGATTCTGTTGTGTTAAGGAAGTTGAAGCCCAAAATTCCAGATCACAATGATGCTCATCCAGTTGTAGAGAACATGAAAATCAGGAAGGATTTTGGTTTAAGGCTATGGAGAGAGTCTGATCCATATGCCACCAGGAGAAGGACTGCTGTGGACTACAGGTTCCATACAAAGGAACAGGAGGACTTCTATGAGACTATCTTACTTGACAAGAAGCCCATAGTGTGTGACATGAGATGGGTTGATTGGATATTCATTGAGGAAAATGAGGATCACTTCCCTGGTGTATATGACAGCTTCAAGGCGTGTGGAGTCGATGATTTGTAGCTCAGAAGCTCACAAAGTGGAATGATGAGCTCATTATGCAGTTCTACTCCACGGCTCATTTCTACCTAGATGGAAGGATTGTCTGGATGTCTGAAGGTACTAGGTACCAGTCAACGGTTGATGAATGGGCAAAATTGATCAATGCTCTTGAGGAGAGTGAAGATGACTTGGATGTCTATGCCAAGAAGAAGAAGGATCACAACACCATGGCACATATGTACAAAGAGATCCTAGATGCTGCCCTTGAGACACACAAGTTTGGATCAGTGCATTACCTTCTGTCAGGCTTGCCAACAATCAACTGGATCCTCAGGCACACTCTCTTGCCAAAGCCAGGTGATCACAAGATGATCAGAGGTCATGCAATTAACTTGCTTCACATTTTTTATGAGCCTAATTGTGGAAACCATAAAGAGGACAGCTGCAGATCAGAAGAGGAGTTGTGGGTATGCCCACAGATCCAGGGGCTGATCAACTCCAAGATGGGCACTGGTACATATCTGCTAGACAAGGAGCACCTGCCCATCTACCCAGACTTTGAGGACAACACTGTGGTGATGGATGAAAATGAACCATCTTCTGTGCACGCACAAGCCAAAAAGGAGAAGGCTAGGGCTGAAAAGGCTGTAAAGATGCCAACCATGGATGAGGCATCTCAGTATCTTCTGAAGAGCAAGCAAGATCAGCTTGGCTACTTGATTGCCTCCACTCTGAGGATTGAGAAGGGACTGGCCACCCTGACTCAAAACCAGGAGAGCTTGGAGAGGATCATGGAGCAGAAGTTATATGACTTAGCTGTGAAGATCACTGAGATACAGTCCGTTGTTGAGCAACTTCAGGAGGAAGTGCAGGAGAAGAAGGGCAACACAACCACTGATGCTTTTGCTAGAGTGCCCAGAGGTCAGAGGTCTGCTACTATGCTTGTCACCGACACCTGAGCAACTTCATCTGCACCAGTTACAGCTTCAGTGCCACCAGCTCCAGCACCTACTCCACCAGGTCCATCTACATCGACTGATGCCTTCGTCCTTGGAGTCCTGTCTACACCACCACCTGAAGACCAAGCCTGAGTGAAGATTTAGCACTATGCATTTTTTATGAACTTTTTGGTAACTTGTTGCCAATGGGGGAGAAAATGTATAGATCATAGGCTTCGAGAGAGAGTGTTGCTTTTGTTCTCTCTTGCGTTTCTCCTTGGTGGTTGAACTTTTTTATCTGCTCATTTGAGATACTTTATGCTTGTGTGTGATACTTGGATGATCATGTGTTTGATCATATACTACCTTTATGCTTGTTGGATGACTTTATCCTTTTATAATCCATATGATCACTCACTTTGCTTGGTGAGGAGTGCATGTATTTTAATTATTATCATTTTGAGCGCTCCACCAAGATGTATGTGACATGGAAGAGTAACCCATGATCCTAACTCTTTGTGCATTTGCAGTCCAAAGCAAATCTTAAACTATGCACAAATTTAGGGGGAGCTCTTGCTTTTCACATACTTCTCAAAGCGACAATGTTTTTCACTCTTATTATCATTTGTCGAAGCTTTGATCTATATGTTGTCATCAATTACCAAAAAGGGGGAGATTGAAAGTGCAACTATCCATAGGTGGTTTTGTTAATTCCTAACAACATATAGTTCATTGAGCTAATGCTATTTCAAGACTAATATTTCAGGAAAGCTCAATGATTGGCATGCATGGATGAGAAAAGTGGACCCCTCAAAACAGTAAGGACAAAAGGATTAGCTCAAGCTCAAAAGTTCAAGACTCTACATTTTCTATTTTAGTGATCCAAGGTCACATTGAGTCTATAGGAAAAGCCAATACTATCAAAAAGGGATGAGGTGTTGCTTAATGAGGATCTTGCTCAAATGCTTAGTAATATGCTCCAAAGCCCTCAACTACTTTCTCACGTCCACATATGACCTAAACCAAAAGTCAAACTCGGCCCCACCGATTCGTTCTATTCGGCGCCACCGAGTTCAGATGTCATAGCCACTGCCACAAACCCTAGGAAAATCGGTCTCACCGATAGGGATCTCAGTCTCACCGGGATGGGGTTGCAATCTCTCTGTTTCCCTTCGTAATGTTTCGGTCCCACCGAGATGAGCGATCGGTCCCACCGAGATTGCAATGTAAACTCTATGTTTCCCTTTTGTAACATTTCGGTCTCACCGAAATGAGCAAATCGGACCCACCGAGTTTACCTGACAAACTCTCTGGTTAGCTTATTACCAAAATCGGTACCACCGAGTTTGTGTATTCGGTCTCACCGAGATTACGTTATGCCCTAACCCTAACCATATCGGTCTTACCGAGTTGCATGTCGGTCCCACCAAAAACACTAACGGTCACTAGCTTTGCTGAATCGGTCCGACCGAGTTTAACTATTCGGTCCCACTGAGATTGGCAAGTTGTGTGTAACGGTTAGATTTTGTGTGGAGGCTATATATACCCCTCCACCTCCTCTTCATTAGTGGAGAGAGCCATCAGAACGAAACTACACTTCCAACCTATATTTACTGAGAGAGAACCAGCTACACTTGTGTTGAGACCAAGATATCCCATTCCTACCATATGAATCTTGATCTCTAGCCTTCCCCAAGTTGCTTTCCACTCAAATCTTCTTTCCACCAAATCCAAATCATGTGAGAGAGAGTTGAGTGTTGGGGAGACTATCATTTGAAGCACAAGAGCAAGGTGTTCATCATCAACACACCATTTGTTACTTCTTGGAGAGTGGTGTCTCCTAGATTGGCTAGGTGTCACTTGGGAGCCTCCGACAAGATTGTGGAGTTGAACCAAGAAGTTCGTAAGGGCAAGGAGATCGCCTACTTCGTGAAGATCTACCGCTAGTGAGGCAAGTCCTTCGTGGGCGATGGCCATGGTGGGATAGACAAGGTTGCTTCTTCGTGGACCCTTCGTGGGTGGAGCCCTCCGTGGACTCGCGCAACCGTTACCCTTCGTGGGTTGAAGTCTCCATCAACGTGGATGTATGATAGCACCACCTATCGGAACCACGACAAAAACATCGGTGTTTCCAATTGCGTTTGAATCCTCCAAACCCTCCCCTTTATATTCTTGCAAGTTGCATGCTTTACTCTCCGCTGCTCATATACTCTTTGCATGCTTGCTTGAATTGTGTTGAGATTGCTTGACTTGTCTAAAGTTGCTAAAATCTGCCAAGAACTAAAATTGGGAAAAGGCTAGATTTTTATTTGGTCAAGTAGTCTAATCACCCCCCTCTAGACATACTTTCGATCCTATAGCCGCCCTGGGCTTCACGGTGACCTCCGTCCTGCCATTCTGCTGGTCTTGGTCTTGTTGCACCGATATGGAAACCTTTGCCAGATGCCTCGGGACTCCTCGACTGCGCTTGCCTCTTTAGCACCAAAGAGGAAACGAGTACACTGCACGCGCTGGCGCCCGCCTGGCCTTGGTCGTGATGGCTTGCGTCACAGGAACCTTGGGAGGTGCTCCACGCTTTGATCCCTCAGCCCCTCGCAAGACAGCCTAGTGAGGCCGTCCCCGAGGAGGTCTTGCGTCGTCCGCCTCGTGAGGCTTGTCCCCTCGCGAGGGTCTTGAGTGTTTGTTGGTGAAGATGGGCCATACAGGCCCGCTGGTGGAGCCACACCATGGTCCGCAGGCAGGCAAGTCTAGGGACCCCCGTTCCTAGAACGCCGATAGTAGCCCCCGCTCCCAAGGCGTGCCCCGGACTTGCTTCGAGGCAAAGCCAAGGGGCAAGTGCGGAGCGCCGCGGGCCCCAACAGCCTATGGCCTTGGTTGACACGTAGCGACTGATGGGACGTGGGCGTCTTCGCTTCCCCATGCTGCCTCGGCAACTACCCATCTAACAAAAGGCTGGCACGGGCTGCATTTGCCTTCATTGTTTCCCTTTGTCTTGCTCCAGATGCCCTTTCTCGCTCTTCGCTCCCAAAGACTCCAGACCCGCCCAGATCCTCCTTCAAGCCTGCCACCCATGGTGCCAAAAAAGCTATTGCCGTCCCTCCGCCATCCTGGTATGAGCATGTGCTCGATGCGCCGAGCATCTAGGAGAAGAACCTTGCCGCCGTGCTCCTGATGACGGCGGAGGGTGATGAGAAGAGGAATACTGTGCTCCGGGCCGGCTCTGCCGAGATGAAGGCCTTAGGCAACACCTTCTAGCCCTTCTTCATGAGCAGCATCATCGCCGGGTTGGTTCCCCCCTTCTTCGACTTCTTCTACTCCGTCCTCAACCATTACAAGATCCACGCCCTCCATCTTCATCCCAACTCCATCCTCCTCCTGTCGATCTTCGCCTTCTACAACGAGGCGTACGTTGGAGTGATGCCGTCCGTGGCACTGCTGCGCCACATCTTCTTCTCTGGATCAAGGAGGGCCACTGCTCAGGGTGTGTTGGCTTCGTTGCGGCCAACAAGACCAACATGATCTCGAAGGCCGGGAAGAAGGCCGAGGGATTTAGGAGCAAGTGGGTCTTGATGGAAGCCAAGTGCTCCCACCCCCGGCTGGTGCTACCGACGGAGATGCCCATGTCCCAAGAGGGATGGCTTCGCGCGAAGCTCACTGACCCAAGGGCGGTGCAGGTGTTGGAGAGGATGACCGTCGACCTAAGGCCTCATGACTCAAGGGCGGCGAAGCTGATGGGGGCCATGATCATCAAAGAATTCATGGCGCAGCGCGTGGCTCCCCTTTAGGCGCGCCCGCGCCCCTTGTGGAAGCTTGGAGACGAAGGGGACGACCTCCGCCTACGCCCGGAGGCCCTTTCTGACGAGGAGTTGCACTCGACCCTCCGCTCCTTGGTTGGGGACGACCAAGGGTACCCGATGGACTCCTTCGTTCCCTTGTTCCGTCACCCAGATGGGGTGGAGGCTACCTCCTCCATGCCCGTCTTCGACGGTCGTGGGCTTGTGCCGCCTACGCCCTCGAATGTCCTGGTGACGACGACTCCAGTGGACGTGTATTCTAATGAGTCTCGCGAGGAGGAAGAGGAGGAGCGCGACTCAGAGACGACCCGTGAAGGGGCGGGGCAGACCTCTCCTTTGTGCAAGGCCGACATCCTTCGCACCCTGCCTGATGACGATGACGATGTTGACGTCCCCTTGGAGAGGGGGGAGCTGCCCGTGGCAGGGGGCTCCACGAGGTCCGAGGTCAGTCCTCGGAGGAGGCCACCTGCCGAGGTTCCGATGAGGGGCAGGTTGGTGCTTATCTCCCGAGACGAGGCCCCTTCCTGGAGCTGCTTCCGGCCCATCTTCTGCCCCTGAAGCCCGCGCTCCCGTGCCTCAGGCTGCGAGGCTCTCAGGTTTCAAGCTTAAGAAACAGAGAGACTACACCGCGGTGGACCAGTAAGTGTTCTCGTCCTACCTTGTTCTTGCTTTTGTTGCTGATTCTTGATGCTTCTCCGTTGTGCAATTAGGCCAACACCCGCGGCAAAGAAGAGGAAGGAGGAAGCGGAGGTACTGCTCGGGACCAGATCGCCTGCGGCGGCTGCACCCCCTCCGTGAGGAAGGGCAGTGACGGCGCTCGCGCTTCTCCGCCCCGATCGTCCTCGCGAGGCTTGGGGGAGCGTCCTCAGTCGGAGGCAGCTCCCATAGCCCCGCTGGCCCCGGAGGTGCCAACGTCCGGCTTGTTTGTTGGGGTCCCCAAAGCTTAGGAGCTCCCAGCCTCCTAGGCCATGGTGACGATGTTGCCTCCTCCTCCTCCCGCCGCACTGCTGACCTTAGATCCTTCTGCCTCCCCTGACATCCTGGAGCACGCTCTCTCCGCGCCGACCCTGCTGCGGGAGGATCTTCAAGGCACTCACCGTCGCCTGGTGGCCAGGCGCCTGGAGCTAGTCTCTGGCTGGCTTCACTCCGATGTGTCCGTCCAGGCGGCGCTGAGCTAGGCTGCGGTGGCCTTCGAGAAGGACAAGCAGGCCGTCGCCCAAGCCGCGGCTGCTCGCGAGGTGGCGCTGAAGGATGTCGGGGCCGCCCAAGATTGCTGTCGGTCGCTGGAGGCTGAGCTGGAGACCATGCGCAATGAGCGTGCGGATGAAGCTCGAGACTGCAAGGCGGAGGAGGAGAAGATTAAGGCCCGAGAGGATGCTGTCAGGGGTTGCGACACCGAGCTGGAGCAGTTGGCAAAGGCACAGACCACAGAGCGCAGCCGGCTGGAGAAGCTGGAGTAGAAGATGAAGGCAAAGAAGGCCGAGCTGGAAGCCAAGGCGAAGGTCCTGGACGAGGACCGCGTGTACTTCAAGCCCCTTGAGGAGAAGTCCTGCGTGGCGCTGCGGGCACTCTACGAGAACGGCTTGGAGGAGCCGCTGGCGACAGACGACGAGGGCCCCACCCAGCTGCTTCCTCCTCTGGTCGCGACGCTTGAGGATGTCATGGACGAGATCGGCCCCTTGGTGGAGGGGGAAGCCCACACACTTTCCTCAGCCATGGTGACACGCGTCTTCAGCCACCTCCATCTTCATGATCCTGATGCCAACCTTGATGAGCTGCTGGAGCCTGTGGATGATGAGCGCTGCGCAGCTGCTGCCGAAGTCGTGAAGGGCCAGGTGGAGGCTTTGCTGAAGAAGTTCCGCGCCTTCATCCCTGCGCCCTCAACTGGTGGTGTTGCTGAACCTGCAACTCCGGCGGGCAGCACAGGTGAGGGCGACATCACCGTCGAAGGGGCACCTCTTACAAGCGGCGGTGGCGTCCAGGGATGATGAGATGATGATGCGGAGCATCCCAAGGTCATCCCCATGGACCTACCATCATCTCATCAAGTGCCTAGTGGACCCATGACTCGATCACGTGCAAGAGCTATTGAAACCGAGGTGACATCTCTCCTCTCACAATCACACTTTGATGCACATGAAGCATGGCTACTACCTCATATGGACACTCTGTGCATACTCATGTAGCATGGAGAAGCTAAGGAGCAAGGACAAGAAGAAGAGGAGGATGGACGAGAAGACGGAGAAGAAGGAGGGCTGAAGGAAAAGTCACAGCCACCAGACGACCGGCTGGGACCGGACGTCCGGCACCTGAAGCATCAGCCGAGCCCTAGCGAGCGGACGTCTGGTCCAGACCGGACGACCGGTGCCCGAAGCAAACGAGCGGACGTCCGGTCCGGACCGGACGACCGGTGCGACCGCACCCGAGCCAACATCAGCGGAAGTACAGAGCTACCGGACGTCCGGCACCCCCATCACAGAACGGAACCAGCGGACGATCGGAGGACACCGGACGTCCGGTAGCTCATGAGACACCGGACGACCGGTCCCCAGCGGACGTCCGGTACCTGTCTGTGCACAGTGTTTGGGCCCGAGGCCCATGTACCCCTTCACTTCGCCCCCATTTGCACTTAGACTATAAATAGACCTCTCCCACCTCCTTTCCAGGGTTAGCAAATGTTTAGCTCATATTTATGAGAGAGCTTTGCTCATCCACTTGGTTACCTTCTCCTCGGAGATTCGAGCCTCCACCGGAGAAGATCCCCCAAGTGGATTCAAGCCCCCTTTATGGGAAGATCCCCTTGTGGATTCAAGACCTCCTCACGGAGAAGAACCGGTTACCGTGTATCGTCCTTAGTTGTCCGTGGATTCGTGTATCGTTCTATGTACTCGAGGATCTAGCCCATGTGTGACTTATTCGTGTCGGTTTAGTGATTTCCTCTTGTGTTTTCCTTCCTTTCTTCCCTGTGTTATTCATGATTTTCCCCGGGATCCGCTCCTTTCGTGAAAGATCGGGCGATTAGGGTCTCTACCCTACATCATCTTGGTATCTAGAGCAAGGTTGATCACGATTTCGGAGCCCCCCTATTTGTTTTCTAGCTTGATTTTGTTGTTTTTCGTCCTAATCCGAAAATCCCCACAAAAATAGCCCCAAAAAAATTCCTTGTGTTTTGTGAGTTTTGATGATGTTTTGTTGGTTTTGATCCGTGAATTTGCTGTGTTGCAAGTGGATCTAGCCATCCCCCACCATCTCCACCTCGAAATCCATCCAAAATCCACGAAATCATATCAATTTTGACCCCGACCCACCAGACGACCGCAACTTACCGGACGTCCGGCGCCGCTGGAACCACCGGACGTCCGACCATTACCGGACGACCGGAACCTCTAAACCGAGCTGAAATTAGCGGATTTCCGACCCTACCAGACGTCCGGCGACCGGACATCCGTCCATTTCCGGACGACCGCTACTCTAAAGACTAATTTCACTCAAATATTCGTTTAGGCTTCCACCACATCATCTGCTACACCACCACCGACTTCCGCAAACATTTCCAATATCCCAACCCACACCGCCACTTACCCGCTACCTACTCCGACGCTTTTTGTCGCACTTGGTTTTGAGAATTTGAGTTGTGGTACCGTATCCTTTTGTGTTTCGGCTATCTAGGTACGGTTCGACATCGACATCACCGCCGCTCATTTTTGCCACGGACGCGTCATCAACAACGGCCACCTTGACTACGACTTGGTATTCGTGCCACCATTTTGACACCATACCGGAAGCAAGCCCGGTAACCTCATCTTGGTATTGTACATATCACTCTTGCCATTACATTGATAGCCATCATAGCGTTACTCCTTTGTGTTGCTTACCCATCGAGACTAGCCATTGAGTATTGCCAGCAACGAGAGTTGTGCACATTAGTGATCATACTTCCCATAGCATACATACATACATCATTGTTGCCTATATTGGTATCATCTCTTGTGTCACAAAGTTGTCATTGCATACTCACTTGCTATCTTGGTTCGTCACGCATTGCATGAGAAAAGAGCTCAAACATCAAAGAGCCAAACAAGCTTTTAAGCAAAGAGGAAAGATAAGCAAAGAGCTTTCAAGCAAGAACCATAGCATCATACAACATTAAGATTGTCATACTCGATCATCTTGGATCATATCATAGCAACACCTTGCATAAAACATATTTGGGATAGAAGTCGTTGCATTTTTGCTAAGTAGGTTGTGCACAAGTTCTTGTATCCGCCTATCATGCAATTGTGCTAGCGTCTCTCTAGTTGTGTGCAACAGGAGCATTTTTGTGGCTTCCACATTTTGGCTCACCCTTGGTTGCACAACCCCACTTATCTTTTTGCGCATGTGTTTTCGTGTACCGTATATGCTTGGTCTACTTGTTACATTGCATCTTGCGAATCGTCTCCAACATTATTGAATCTTGCTTACATTCACATTAAAATTGTGCCACCATCCTAACCAAGCTCCACCATAAGCTTTTACTTGTGTAGGTGTGAGAAACCGACGAGAATTCGTACCAATTGGGCTATTTCCTTGTCCTACATTGGAGTGATCATCGATTCACTTTCAACTTCGGTCAAGGTACATTTGGTATTCATTCTTCTCTTTCTACCACTCACATTTGTCTTGGAATGATGGATAGGCCAAGTACTTCTACCAACCCACTCTTCATGGAGCAAGACGACGACATGAACTCCTTCGTCACCAAGAGTCACCTCTTTGGTGCACAACGTGCTTCACATCAAGAGCAACAAGCTATGAGTGAACGCATCGACAACCTTGCCGCCGACTTGTGACTTTCTGAGCAACGTACAAGGGACTACTTCGACCACAAGCTCGATGATCACAAGCAAGAGAATGATGCAAGGATGGACGAGATTCGCGCTTTGTTGCTCAACCTCTCTTCTTCCACTTCAAGAAGGAGCCGTTCAAGTCGCCATTCCGACTTTACCCTCTCCGGCTCAAGTACACCGACATCGAACACTCTTCGTCGAGCCGTGCACACCGACCGTCAAGCAAACCTCAACCCACTTTGAGACACCGACTCGCAAGAACATCGATGACGTCAAGCAAACCTCAACCCACTTTGAGACACCGACTCGCAAGAACATCGACGACGTCAAGCCGAAGAAGCCTTTGCGCTAGCTCGAGAACGGCAACAACAACGCCAACATGAAGAGGAAGAACATGCACGTCTCCACCATCTTGCACAAGATGCCGAGACACAACGTCAAGAACAACAACTCCATGACGCTCAAGCTCTTGCGGCGCAACAAGCTCTACGGGATGCGAGTCGAGCCGTTGCCGACCGAGGCCGACAAGCCCGTGAACAAGAGGAAGCACTTCGCGAAGAAATTCAAGAACGACGATTTCAAGCTCACATGCATCGTCTAGTTCCTCCTCGAGGTCGACGCGCTTCTCCACAAGCTTGCCAAGACCATCAAGTTCATCAAGAGCATGATGACAATGGGAATCCTCTGTGACAAGAGCAACACGAGGTTGACAACCCTCCGCGTCAAGAGCACCGCGAGTTGAACAATCATCTACAACATGGGCATCATCATCCCTGACCCCAACACAATGAAGAGCAATGCTATGGCAAGCTCAAGTTCACCATGACCAAGTTCAACGGAAGCAACGACCCCGAAGAATACCTTTCATGGGCATTGAAAGTTGACAAGATCTTCCGTTTGCACAATTATGAAGAAGAGAAGAAGATTGCGATGGCATCCTGTCGGTGTCAAAACCGGCGGATCTCGGGTAGGGGGTCCCGAACTGTGCGCCTAGGCCGGATGGTAACAGGAGATAGAGGACACTTTGTTTTACCCAGGTTCAGGCCCTCTCGATGGAGGTGCAACCCTACTCCTGCTTGATTAATATTGAAGATATGGGTAGTACAAGAGTAGATCTACCACGAGATCAAGGAGGCTAAACCCTAGAAGCTAGCCTATGGTATGATTGTGTATGGAGTTGATCCTCTACGGACTACAACCCTCCGGTTTATATAGACACCGGATAGGGTTAGGGTTACACATAGTCGGTTACAATGGTAGGAGATCTTGAATATCGCATCGCCAAGCTTGCCTTCCACGCCAAGGAAAGTCCCATCCGGACACGGGATGAAGTCTTCAATCTTATATCTTCATAGTCCAGGAGTCCGGCTGAAGGTATAGTCCGGCTACCCAAACACCCCCTAATCCAGGACTCCCTCAGTAGCCCCCGAACCAGGCTTCAATGACGACGAGTCCGGCGCGCAAATTGTTCGGCATTGCAAGGCGGGTTCTTCTCCAAGTCTTGTGTACCTGTAGGAATAATGTCCTATTCTTGTAATGTAGTGCTCCTCGGCTTCCATGCCCAATAATGGCCGTCTTCTACGTGTAAAGCAGATGCGAAAAGCCGGGGCGTTTTTACATTCACACCCCTGGCCGTATAAACGAGCCGCCTATTTAACGGGATGGGGATTTAGATCCAAACCACATCTCCTCCTTTCCGCGAGTGATCATCAGAGCGCTTCCAGCAAAGGTCTATTCTAGCATGACCAGCCGTCGTAGCTCCTCCCCTCGCCCCTCCGGTCCCAAACCCGGGGACTGGGAGAGCTGTACCATCCCGCATAGCAAGTTAGCGTCACTTCAAGCCCAGGGATTCCTTCCGCAGGCATGCATGGTCCCGGTCCGAGCCGGTCTTGCCACCTATAATGGCGGAAAACAAGCGGAGAGCACCCCCAATCCTTCTAGGGGAGAGCGGGTGTGCCTCGTCTCCTATCTATTAAGGGGACTGGAATTTCCAATTCACCCATTTCTCCGCGGGCTTCTGGAGTTTTACGGCCTCCAACTGCACAATCTCACGCCCGCCTCCGTGTTGCATATTGCGGGTTTCGTCGCCCTTTGCGAGCTATTTTTAGGCGTTGAGGCTCATTTCGCACTGTGGAAGAGGTTATTCTGCCTGGTGCCCCGTTCTCAAAAGGGGTCCATATACCAAGTGGGCGGACCTGAAGTATGACGCATCGCCGGGACTGGATACCTATCCGGAACCCCAAAGGAAGCGTCCGAGGACTGGCCTTCAGAATGGTTTTACATAGATGATGTCCCGCTACTGGACCCTATCCGGGTCGGTCTCCCTGAGTTCAATAGTGCTCCATTGAAGAAACACTTGAGCTGGCGTGCGCGGAGCTCTCAAAGAGAAAGTGATAGAGACGTCCTTTACCTGATGGGCCGGATAAGACTGTTGGCTCATTCCGGACTAACCATGATTGGAGTCATGGACGCATGCATTATGCGGGGGGTGCAGCCGCTTCAATACAGAGGCCACCCAATGTGGGAATTCAACGGGGAGGATGACACCACCCGTTATGGTCGTAAAGGGCCGGCCTCAGCTGCCGCTCTAGAAAAGATCTTATCCTCTTTGTACAAGGGAGAAAAGGAGGAATTCCTCCGCGTCAATCCGCGGGCCGGATTCAGTATGAACGATCCTCCAAGTTATGTAAATGAACAATTGCGCTTGCCCGTTTGTTTTACACTCCCGTGGTTAGATAGGTAGTCTAACGACTTCAATGCAGGAACTGCGACAGGAGGTAAAAAATATCAGCAGCCGCCCTCCACAGCCCGAGGACCCAGAACGGTCCCTCGATCCGGACTCCGAGGAGGATCCGGACATATCGGTGGAGCTTATCAATGGGGTGTTCTATCAGCTAAGCAAGGACAATACCTTGGTAGCCATCACGGCTGATTACCCAGGGTTAATCCCGGCCTCCCAAGTGACGGAAACCGGAGTCTCATTCGCTTGAGAGGGATTACACTCTCATGTATTTCGTTGTTTCTGACGGCAACCGTGTTTTGCAGGGGAGATTTCCACGGCAGGAAGCCGAACCTGCAGCGGCTAGCCAACGAGGGGCCGCAGAGCCCCGTAGGGCAAAAAGGAATGAAGTCCGGACTGAAATGCCGGCGCAAAGGTATAGTGTACCCTCTGCTTCCCTGGAGTTATTCTGTTAGGGTCATATTAACGTTAATGCTATCTTCAGGACGAAGTGACCTCACCGGACTACATCCGGAGAGGTTGCCAATCGCGCCTCCACCAGCCAGGCTCCAACGTCTGGCCAGGAAGCGCAGGGGAGTACAAGGCGCGCACCGGACGCTCCTCCGACAGAGGATGCGGACAGGCTGTCCGCCACGAATTCAGAAGTGGAGAGTGCCATGAACCACAAGCGTCGCCGGACAACTCTACGCGACGGTTGTTTCTCCCAAGAGGCTTTAGATGCCTTTAATTCGGGAGATGCGTACCTCCGTGCCGCTCAAAATGGTTTGGCCAGAGCTACGGGGCAGTATGTGAAAGACATACGGGTAAGAAAATTTTGGTTAAATATATACATATGCCAGTAGCCCGCGAGACTTGAAACAGTTAGAGCAACTGATTTAAGGATCATTTAGTATGCAGGTTCTTACAGAGAAGAATATTGTACTGTCCCAGGAGTTGGAGAAGTGCAAGGCCCAACTAGAGGCCGCACTAGCCGCAGCAGGGGAGCCCCGAGAGACCCCCTCAGGTAAAATACACTTTGAAAGATTAGTATTGTGCGGTGTGGGTGCAAATCTGACAAGTTAAATTGCAGATGGCGCCGGACTCGATCCGGACAAGCAACAACTCTTACGCCAGCTAAAGGCTGGTGAGAGTATGTTGACAAGGGTGAGGCGAGAGAAGAATGCTCTTCAGGATGCCAACACCAAGCTGGATGTCGAACTTAAAGATGTTCGTGGCCAGCTGTTGGACTCCACGAAGGAGAATCAGCGGCTTCGACGCGGCATTTTTAGTAAGTGCTTGAACGAACTTTTTAAAAAAAAGTTCGGCGAGGAAGTCGATTAACAGAGTAATGTTTGTAGGTATGCTCACAGGTCGTCCTGCAGAGGAGATGCCCGGTTCTACGGGTGACCTTCTTCCCAAACTCATGCAACTGCACGAGCGAATTCGGCAAGCGATGCGAGGTGTTGCCCAAGCCTTATGGCCTGCCCACTCCGTGCCCGAGAGCCTTGGAGAGCTTGCGGAGAAGCTGAAGGGAGCTCGGCGGCGCTTCCGGTTGTGGAAGATATCAGCCTGCCGACAAGGCGCTCGGGAAGCCTGGGCCATGGTGAAGACCCGTTTTATGAAGTCTGACCCGAACCACATGGCCGAGGTCGGACCAGTGGGGCCTGACGGGAAGGAGATCCCTGTGAGCTTAGTGTACGGCCAAGTAGAGTTGGCTGCAAAGTATTCCCAGCAGGACTATAAATTAGACATCCTATTAGATGGTATAGAAGAGGAATACAATCAGTCATAATGACTATGTAATTTTGAATTGACATGTGTAATGCCTTCTAGCTGGATTGTAGATCGTTTGTCGTTGCCGACCTTTTCGCTTCAACCTCGAGACCTGACGGTCTGGAGTGTGTCTGAATACCATAGCGGTTATATAAGAACCATGGTATGCATGGAGACCAGGCGTAGGGGTCATTAGTTCTTTATCAGACAAGTTCCCAACTAGTTATGTTATGTTACATGGTTAGTAAGAAAATCTTCCAGAGAGAATAGTTCCGTTAGGGGTTCCTTTCGCTGGGAGGCATGCCCTAAAGTGCATGTCTGGACTGCGTAAAAAGACGCAGAAAAAGCATCTGGGGGCGCATAAAATGGGTAAAAGGATCATCTTTTATCTCACCGACCAAATATTCCCTTAAGAACGCTAGCTTTCGGCTTCACCCAGTCTGAGGTACACATCTGGCTGACCCGGCAGTAACAATCGCAAAGGTGCTCCCTTTACCACCTAGCCGAACAATCGGGAACGTAGGGGTAAGCACAGGAGCCAGGCAACCCAGCTTGGCCAAAACTTAAGTCATATCGATGCATATAATGGTGAAGAAAAAGGTACATGCAGAAGTTTGATGCATGTGTTGGGCATGAAGCCCATATAAATAAGCTTCTGTTAAAGAAGCCCCTAGGTTCAATGAGCGCGAGTGGCGCATCACTTAGATGAGCCTTTAAGGGCGATAAAAGAAAAGAGGGGAAGGAGAGAAATGTAAGACAGAAAAATGCAAAAAATGTATAGAGGAAGGAGACGAACACAGAGTCTGGCGCTAGGCGTAGAATCTTCGGAGACGGGTGGCGTTCCATGGGTTCGGCTCGAATCGGTTATCCGACGCATCTCGCAGGCGGTACGCCCCGCCAGTCAGGACTTGGTCGATTATGAATGGACCTTCCCACTTGGGCTTGAGTTTGTCCTTTTTCTTGTCCGGCAGGCGTAGAACTAGTTCGCCAACATTGTAATTTTTGGCCCGTACTTCTCTGCGTTGATATCTTCGAGCCTGCTGTTGATAGAATGCAGAACGGGCTTTTGCCACGTCGCGCTCCTCCTCCAAAGCGTCCAAACTGTTCTGCCGATCGAGCTCGGCTTCTCTTTCTTCGTACATGCGCACTCGAGGTGAGTCATGAATTATGTCGCAGGGCAGAACTGCCTCTGCGCCGTACACCATGAAGAATGGTGTGTATCCGGTGGTGCGATTCGGCGTGGTCCGCAGCCCCCAAAGTACGGAGTCGAGCTCCTCTACCCAGTGCGTATTAGATTCCTTAAGGGACCGCACTAGTTTGGGTTTAATGCCGCTCATGATGAGACCATTTGCATGTTCGACCTGGCCGTTGGTTTGTGGGTGATAGACGGAAGCATAATCGAGCTTAATGCCCATGTTTTTGCACCAGAGTTTTACCTCGTCGGCGGTAAAGTTTGTACCGTTATCGGTTATGATGCTGTGGGGGACGCCATAACGGTGTACAACCCCGGATATGAAGTCTATCACAGGTCCGGATTCGGCCGTTTTAACAGGCTTGGCTTCTATCCATTTGGTGAATTTGTCCACCATGACCAGTAAATATTTCTTTCTATCGGTCCCGCCTTTAAGGGGTCCGACCATGTCAAGCCCCCAGACCACAAAAGGCCAGGTGATTGGTATAGTTTGGAGTGCGGTGGGTGGCATATGGCTTTGGTTGGCAAAAATTTGGCAACCAACGCATCGTTGGACTAAGTCCTGAGCATCTGCCCGGGCCGTCGGCCAATAAAAGCCTGTACAAAAAGCCTTGCTAACAAGGGACCGAGCAGCGGCGTGGTGACCACCGAGTCCGGCATGAATTTCAGCCAGAAGGTTCCGCCCTTCCTCTTCGGAGGTGCACCTTTGAAGAACTCCGGTAGTGCTTTTCTTATAAAGCTCTCCCTCATGGACTCTGTAGGCTTTAGATTGCCGCACTATGCAGCGGGCCTCGTTTTGGTCCTCCGGGAGTTCCTGCCTAGCAAGGTAGGCTAGGAATGGTTCCGTCCACGGGGCGATGACCGCCATTATTATGTGGGCTGAAGGTGTAATTTCATTGGCAGAGCCTCCAATTGTGTCAGATTGTTCGACGTCGAGTGGTGCGGCTGGGTCCGGGCTGTTATTTGCGGGCTCCCCCTCCCATGCAACAGATGGCTTGAACAATCTTTCCAAAAAGATGTTGGGGGGGACTGCATCACGTTTTGCTCGATGCGTGCCAGGACGTCCGCTGCTTGATTGTTTTCTCGGGCTATATGGTGAAACTCCAGCCCTTCGAACCGAGCTAACATTTTTAGGACGACGTTTCGGTAAGCTACCATTTTTGGGTCCTTGGCGTCGAAGTCACCATTTATTTGGGATATCACGAGGTTCGAATCCCTGCGTACCTCTAGGCATTGAATGCCCATGGATACTGCCATCCGGAAGCCATGTAGAAGGGCCTCGTATTCGGCTGCGTTGTTGGAGTCCGTGTACATAGTTTGTAGTACGTATTGGACTGTGTCTCCTGTGGGGGACGTCAACACGACGCCAGCCCCCAGTCCGGCCAACATTTTGGAGCCGTCGAAATGCATGATCCAGTTTGAGTATGTGCCATATTCTTTAGGGAGTTCGGCCTCCGTCCATTCTGCGACAAAGTCGGACAAAACTTGCGATTTGATAGCTCGCCGTGGCTTATAGGTTATATCGAACGGGAGGAGCTCGATGGCCCATTTCGCGATCCAGCCCGTTGCATCGCGGTTGTTAATAATATCGTTAAGTGGTACTTCCGAGGCTACTGTTATGGAACACTCTTGAAAGTAGTGTCGTAGCTTTCGGGATGCCATGAATACCGCGTATGCAATTTTTTGATAATGCTGGTACCGTGATTTGCATGGAGTGAGGACAGTGGACACGTAGTAGACCGGTCTTTGAAGGGGGAATTTGTGTCCGTCCGTTTCCCGCTCGACAACGAGCACTGCGCTGACAACTTGATGTGTTGCTGCAATGTACAATAGCATTGGTTCGCCGGTGTTTGGCGCGGCCAGGACTGGGTTTGTTGCCAATGTGGCTTTTATTTCATCGAGTCCGGCCGTGGCGGCATCCGTCCACTCGAAGTGTTCGGTGCGCCGAAGGAGGCGATAAAGGGGCAGTGCCTTTTCTCCCAAGCGGGAGATGAAGTGGCTTAGAGCCGCCACACATCCGGTTAATTTTTGTATTTGTTTGAGGTCCTTTGGGATATCCAATTGTGACAAAGCTCGGATCTTGGCTGGATTTGCTTCAATTGCTCTACCGGATACAATGAAGCCCAAGAGCTTTCCGGCTAGAACGCCAAAGACGCATTTTTCCGGGTTGAGTTTGATGTCGTATTTTCGGAGGTTATCGAATGTGAGCCTCAAGTCATCTACTAGAGATTCTACATATCTTGATTTGATGACCACATCATCCACATATGCCTCCACTGTTTTGCCGATCTGACTTGCCAGACATGTCTGGATCATGTGCTAATATGTTGCGCCGGCGTTTTTTAGCCCGAAGGGCATTGTGTTGAAGCAGAATGGGCCGTATGGTGTGATGAATGCTGTTGCAGCTTGGTCTGATTCTGCCATCTTGATTTGATGGTAACCAGAGTATGCGTCGAGGAAACACAACGAATCGTGTACTGCGGTGGCATCGATAATTTGATCGATACGGGGGAGTGGGAAGGGATCCTTTGGGCAAGCCTTGTTAAGGTCTTTAAAGTCGACGCACAGGCGCCAGGATTTGTCTTTCTTTGGTACCATCACCAGGTTTGCTAGTCCGGATGTTTTATGTCTCTAATGAATCCTGCCTCCAATAGCTTGTCTAGCTCTTCTCCCATAGCCTGTCTCTTAGGTTCGGAAAAACGCCGAAGGGCTTGTTTGATAGGTTTGAATCCTTTTAGGATATTTAAGCTGTGTTCGGCTAGCCTGCGTGGGATCCCTGGCATGTCTGAAGGGTGCCAGGCGAAAATGTCCCAATTCTCTCATAGGAACTCTCGCAGTGCGGCGTCTACATCGGGGTTCAGTCGTGCCCCGATGGAAGCTGTTTTATTGGGGTCCGTTGGATGGACCTGGAATTTGACTATTTCGTCGACTGGCTTGAAGGATGTGGATTTGGATCTTTTGTCGAGTATCACATCATCCCTGTTAACCGTGGAGCCCAGCGTAGTCAGTTCCTCGGCCGCTAAGGCTTCGGATAGTGCCTCGAGGGCTAATGCGGCCGTCTTGTTTTTGGCGCGGAGTGTTATGTCCGGATCACTAGCTAGAGTGATAATTCCATTTGGCCCGGGCATCTTAAGCTTCATGTACCCGTAATGGGGTATCGCTTGGAAGATTGTGAATGCTTCCTGCCCTAGTAAGGCGTGATGCCCGCTTTCAAACGGGGCCACCTGAAACGTGACTTCTTTGGACCTGTAATTATCCGGCGTGCCGAACACCACATCTAGTGTGATTTTTCCTGTGCAGCGCGCTTCTTGACTGGGGATTATTCCTCTAAAGGTTGTGCTGCTTCGCTCGACGCGGTTCCAGTCTATTTCCATTTTTTGAAGGGTTTCCTCATAAATGAGGTTCAGTCCGCTGCCTCCATCCTTGAGCACCTTGGTGAGGCGAAAGCCGTGCACTATGGGATTGAGGACCAATGCGGCTGGTGCTTGGGCTGTTCGGAATCTAGGTTCATCACTTGCGTTGAAAGTGATAGCAGTGTCGCTCCATGGATTTATTGTTGCAACTTGATAGACTTCGGCGAGGCTGCGGAGTGTTCTTTTTTGAATATTGTTTGATGCGAAAGTCTCGAAGACTGTGAGAACGGTACTGGTGTCCTCGGGCTGGCTTTCTGCGGCCTCCCGATTTAAGAGGTCCTCGCCAATTTTGGCTACCTGCCGGAGTATCCAACACGCTCTAAGGCTGTGAGTTGGTGTGGCGTCCTGTGTACTGTGAATTCTACAGGGTACATCAAGCCACCTTTCCAGTATGGTTCCATGACCTGTAGAGGGTTTTGGTTTTTTTTATTTACTCTGGGTGTCTTATGATGATGCACCCTCTTAGTTCGGACGAGATTATTATTCAAGGCCAGATTGTCCCAAAATTTTATTTCGATTTTCCAGGCACTTTCCATCGCACAGTACTTTTGTACTATGAACACCAAGTCAGCGAAGCGCGTAATATCACGGCGACTTATGGCGTTAAGGATTCCCTCGTCCGTGCAATTACTGCAGAAGATTGATATTGCGTCTCCCTCGCGGCAATCTTTTATCCTGTTTATAACCAGGAGGAATCTGGCCCAGTAATGATGTACTGTTTCGTCAGGCCTCTGCCTGACTTGGGAGAGATCGCTTATATTTGGGTGGGTGGGTGTTGTTGAATCTGAGACTTCACCCAATCCAAGATTCGGAGGCCGAAGAGTTTCCGAACTCTGAAGTTCGGATTCTTGGATGTTGTCCAGCGAGTCCGGCCCGTTGCCTGATCCTAAGCTCAGGTCTTGAGTTACATCCTCCTCTCCGCGGGTATCCGGCTTGGAGGGGTCGGGAATTCGGACGTAGCTGGTCCTTAAAATAGATGAAGGGTCGCCGCACTGCGCCTCTACCACGGCAACGTGGTGGGTGACTTGGGGAGAGTTAATTTCTCTTAGATCGGGTTTAAGCCCAACCTGGTCATAATTCGTAGCGACCCCGAGGGCGGCGATGCGATCCAGGAGCCCGTTTACGGAAGAGAGCTCCATTGGATCTAGCTGCTCGACGAGCTCCGAGCTGACGTGTAGGTTGCTTTTGATGACCCGAGAGGTCACCGTCGGTGCAACAGCCGAATAGGCGGTCATGAGGAAACCACCTAGCCGGAGGGTTTGGCCGACAGCCAAGGCTTCCTTAGCAATGGCGCCGTCTTTGAAGACGGGAGAAGGCATCCTTCCTGATTGTGACGGCACAGAGGAACTCTCAATGAAAGCACCAATGTCGGTGTCAAAACCGGCGGATCTCGGGTAGGGGGTCCCGAACTGTGCGTCTAGGCCCGATGGTAACAAGAGACAGGGGACACTTTGTTTTACCCAGGTTCAGGCCCTCTCGATGGAGGTACAACCCTACTCCTGCTTGATTAATATTGAAGATATGGGTAGTACAAGAGTAGATCTACCACGAGATCAAGGAGGCTAAACCCTAGAAGCTAGCCTATGGTATGATTGTGTATGGAGTTGATCCTCTACGGACTACAACCCTCCGGTTTATATAGACACCGGATAGGGTTAGGGTTACACAGAGTCAGTTACAATGGTAGGAGATCTTGAATATCGCATCGCCAAGCTTGCCTTCCACGCCAAGGAAAGTCCCATCTGGACACGGGACGAAGTCTTCAATCTTATATCTTCATAGTCCAGGAGTCCGGCTGAAGGTATAGTCCGGCTACCCGAACACCCCCTAATCCAGGACTCCCTCACATCCCTTGAGTTCCAAGACTATGTCCTCATTTGGTGGGAACAAATCATAGAGCGCCGCGAGGCAAGAGGTGAACCACCCATCACTACTTGGGCACAAATGAAGGATGTCATGAGAGCACGCTTCGTGCCTAACTACTACAACTGCGACCTCTTCAAGAAACTCCAACAACTCAAGCAAGGAACCAAGAGCGTTGAAGAATACTACAAGGAGATGGAGATTGCTATGATAAGAGCCAATGTGACGGAAGATGATGAGCAAACAATGGCATGTTTCTTGAATGGACTCAATCATCCTATCAAGAAGATCGCCGACTTCCAACCATACTCAAATCTCATCGAGCTCGTGCACCAAGCTACCAAAGCGGAACGCCAAGTGCAAGATGATTTCAAGTATGCCAAGTTCTCATCCAAGTCCTACGGATTCTCCAACAACCAAGCTTCAACGACTCCAACACCGACTACAAGACCCTCTACTTCCAACATCGACAAGTCAACTTCCAAGAAAGCTTCGCCAACTACAAGCAATCCTAATACGAGCAACTTCAAGCCGAGAGCTTCATCATCATCAACCCCTACCGATGAGACCGCCAAGATGAGTTCCTTCAGGTGTTTCACTTGCGGCGGCCGAGGCCACAAGTCCTATGAGTGCACCAACAAGCGCACCATGATCTTCAACGACGATGGCACTTATGATTCCATGAGCGAAGGAGAAATGGAAGCCCTTGAGCAAGTCGCCATGCACTGCCAAGTGAACAATGAAGACGAACCAGTCTTCTGTGATGAAGACTCAAGTCTCGCACTTGTTGTCTCCAAAGTCTTGACTCTCCAACATCACCAAGAAGAAGACTAACGATGCCACATATTCCACACCAAGGCCGGCATCAATGGACGATCTGTTAAGGTCATCATCAATGTAGGGAGTTGTCACAATCTCGCAAGTGAAGAATTTTGTTCCAAGCTCCAATTGCCCAAGACGAAGCACCCACATCCATACAAAGTGCAATGGCTTAGTGACTCGAGCACTATTCAAATCGAGCACCGAGTACAAGTCTCCTTCAAAATCGGCGCCTACGAAGACACCTTGGAGTGCGACATCATCCCAATGACCGTTTGTCATCTTCTCCTTGGACGGCCATAGAAATTTGATAGAGGAGTCGTCCACAATGGGCGTACAAACCACTATGGCTTCAAGATGAAAGGAAAGGAGTTTGTGTTACGCCTTATGTCTCCAAGCCAAGTGATCGCCGATAAGCAAGCCACCCATCGTGGAGAGAATGGTGAGAGAGTGAGCCACCAAAAAGAGAGTGAGCGCCACAAGCCCAAATTGAGTGCCTCCACGATGAGCGAAAATAGAACCTAGTTCTATTTGCCACAAAACGTGAGATGAGAGAAGTGTGTGAGAACCCATCTAGTGTCCTACACTACATCCTCGTGTGCAAGGACAATGCACCACAAACTAACACTTCTCACACTCTTCCTCTAGTGTTGTCTTCTCTTTTGCAGGAATTACAAGATGTTTTCCCCGATGAGCTACCTCCGGGACTACCTCCACTCTGAGGCATTGAGCACCGCATCGACCTCATCCCCGGAGAACCGCTTCCGAACAAAGCTCCCTACCGCGTCAACCCCGAAGAAACCAAAGAAATTCAAAGGCAAGTAAAGCATCTCATAGACCATGGTCATGTGCGTGAAAGTTTGAGCCCTTGTGTCGTACCGGTCATTCTTATGCCAAAACGTGATGGTAGCTTTCGCATGTGCTCCGATTGTAGACCTATCAATGCTATCACCGTACGCTATAGGTACCCCATTCCACGCCTAGATGATATGCTTGATGAACTTAGCGGTGCCACTATATTTTCCAAAATTGATCTTAAGAGTGGTTACTATAAAATCCGCATACAAGAGAGCGATGAATGGAAAACTGCCTTCAAAACCAAGTTTGGTTTGTATGAGTGGTTAGTCATGCCTATGGGTCTCTCGGAAGCACCGGGCACTTTTATGCGCCTTATGAATCATGTCTTTCGCCCTTACATTGGTATATTTGTTGTGGTTTACTTTGATGACATTCTTGTGTTTAGCAAATCTATCAAAGAGCATGTCACCCCATGTCCGCATCATTTTGCAAACTCTTAGGAAAGAGCATCTCTACGCTAATATGGAGAAATGCCTTTTTGGTGTAGATAAGCTCGTTTTCTTGGGTTTTGTTTTCTCTTCTAAGGGTGTTCATGTAGATGAGTCCAAGATCAATGCTATTAAGACTTGGCCGCAACCAACCAACTTGCAGGTTTTCTTGCGTAGTTTCCTTGGTCTTGCGGGTTTCTATCGTCGCTTTGTGAAGGATTTTAGCACCATTGTTGCGCCTTTGCATGCTTTCAGCAAGAAGAATGCGCCGTTTGTTTGGGGACCATCCCAAGATACCGCATTCAATGAGCTTAAGAATTTGCTTACTCATGCTCCCGTGCTTGCTTTACCCAACTTCGACAAGCCTTTTGAGATTCATTGCGATGCTAGCGGTAATGGCATAGGAGGTGTGTTAACACAAGAGAAGCGCCCCATAGCTTACTTTAGTGAGAAACTTTCCGGAGCGCAACTCAACTATCCCATCTATGACAAAGAGCTTTATGCTTTAGTCCGCGTTTTACATGAATGGGAACATTACCTTCGTCCCCATGAGTTCATCATTCATACCGATCATGAGACTCTCAAGTATCTTAAGGGTCAAACTAAGTGGAACAAGCGTCATGCTAAATGGAGTGAATTCATTGAGTCTTTTCCCTACGTCATCAAGTACATCAAGGGTAAAGAAAACATCGTAGCCGATGCTCTTTCCCCCATATGCATGCTAGTCACGCAACTTGACTTAGATGTCATTGGCTTCGAGCATATCAAAGAATTGTATGAGCATGATGAAACTTTTGCCACTCCTTATGCCAAGTGTTTGTCGAATACATCTTGGGAACGCTATTACATCAAAGACGGCTATCTTATGAGAGCTAACAAACTTTGCATACCCAAGTCGTCCCTTCGTTTGTTGCTTTTGCAGGAATCGCATGGAGGAGGCTTAATGGGACATTTCGGACGCGACAAGACGTTCGCCATGCTCTCGAAGAGCTACTTTTGGCCAAAGATGTTTCGGGACGTCAATCGCTTCACCAACCGATGTTCGACATACCGCAAAGCTAAGTCCAAAGCTCAATCTCATGGCCTCTATATGCCTCTACCGATTCCATACCAACCATGGGAAGACATTAGCATGGAATTCGTACTTGGTTTGCCTTGGACTCAAAATGGGAAAGATTCTATATTTGTCGTTGTGGACCGTTTCTCAAAAATGGCACATTTTATTCCTTGTAACAAGATAGACGATGCTTCACATGTTGCTAATCTCTTTTGTAGGGAAATATTGTGTCTACATGGTGTGCCAAAGACTACCGTCTCGGACCGCGACGTCAAGTTCTTGAGTTACTTTTGGAAGACCTTATGTGCCATGCTCAGAATCAAGCTTCTATTCTCCACGGCCTATCATCCACAAACGGACGGCCAAACGGAGGTGACAAACCGCACGCTCTCCACCCTTCTTCGCATGCTAATCAAGAAGAACATCACGGAGTGGGAGGAGTGCTTACCCATCGCCGAGTACGCCTACAACCGCGCAAGACATTCGACTACCGGCAAGTCCCCCTTCGAGGTTGTCTACGCTTTCAACCCGTTGTCCCCATTGGACATCCTACCTCTACCACTCCACGAGCGCACAAACATGGACGCGAGTGACCGAGCCAACCACCTCAAGAAGATGCATGAAGATACAAGGCACACCATTGAGCTCCAAGTACAACGACTCGCGACCAAGCTCAACGTCAACAAGAATCACATGATATTCAACATTGGAGATCTTGTGTGGCTACACCTTCGCAAGGAACCCTTCCCCAACGAACGCAAGTCCAAGCTACTACCACGAGCCGATGGACCATTCAAGGTGCTTGCACGCTCCAACAACAACGCATACAAGATTGACATCCCACGTGACAAGTACTCCGTGAGTGACATCTTCAACGTCAAAGATCTCTCCCCGTACCATGGTGATGAGGATTTCGATCCAAGGTCGGATCTTCCCCAAGGGAGGGGAGATGATGCAGAGCATCCCAAGCTCATCCCCATGGACCTACCATCGTCTCATCAAGTGCCTAGTGGACCCATCACTCGATCACATGCAAGAGCTATTGAAACCGAGGTGACATCTCTCCTCTCACAATCACACTTTGATGCACATGAAGAATGGCTACTACCTCATATGAACACTCTGTGCATACTCAGGTACCATGGAGAAGCTAAGGAGCAAGGACAAGAAGAAGAGGAAGATGGACAAGAAGACGGAGAGGAAGGAGGGCTGAAGGAAAAGTCACAGCCACCGGACGACCGGCCGGGACCGGACGTCCGGTGCCTGAAGCATCAGCCGAGCCCCAGTGAGCGGATGTTTGGTCCAGACCGGACGACCGGTGCCCCTGCACCCGAAGCAAACGAGCGGACGTCCGATTCGGACCGGACGACTGGCGCGACCGCAGCCGAGCCAACATCAGCGGAAGTCCAGAGCTACCGGACGTCCGGCACCCCCATCACAGAACGGAACTAGCGGACGATTGGAGGACACCGGACGTCCGGCAGCTCCTGAGACACTAGACGACCGGTCCCCAGCGGACGTCCGGTACCTGTCTGCGCATAGTGTTCGGGCCCGAGGCCCATGTACCCCTTCACTTCGCCCCCATTTGCACTTAGACTATAAAATAGACCTCTCCCACCTCCTTTCTAGGGTTAGCAAATGTTTAGCTCATATTTGTGAGAGAGCTTTGCTCATCCACTTGGTTACCTTCTCCTCGAAGATTCGAGCCTCCACTGGAGAAGATCCCCCAAGCGGATTCAAGCCCCCTTTATGGGAAGATCCCCTTGTGGATTCAAGACCTCCTCACAGAGAAGAACCGGTTACCGTGTATCGTCCTTAGTTGTCCGTGGATTCATGTATCTTTCTATGTACTCGAGGATCTAGCCCATGTGTGACTAATTCGTGTCCGTTTAGTGATTTCCTCTTGTGTTTTCCTTCCGTTCTTCCCCGTGTTCTTCGTGATTTTCCCCGGGATCCGATCCTTTCGTGAAAGATCGGGCGATTAGGGTCTCTACCCTACATCAGATGACTTGCTCGCGACTCCTTTTCCTGCTTTGCTTCTGCAACATGCACCATACCTCGTGGAGGTGTTTAAACTTGTGTTTGGTATTGGGAGAACAATATGTCTTGTAATATTTGTTTGAGATTCCGTGATTTCCTTCCTCTTTGCTTGATGTTCTACGTCGGCAGGGCCCGACCCCGCGCATACCTCAGCCGCTGTTGGATCATCCGGATCGCCAGGACGTGACCAAGGGGTGAGGGGCTACGTGTCTAGTTAGGCTCCTGAGTCGCGACGCTCAGGTGTCCCCCTTGACGCGCAAACATCTTACAGAAAGGAGATGCATGAGTAGGCCTAGTGTTCTACGTCGGCTGGGCCCGACCCCACGCGTACCTCAGTCGCCATTGGGTCGTCCGGATCACCAGGACGAGACCAAGGGGTGAGGGGCTACGTGGCCTGTTAGGCTCTTGATTCGCGATGCTCAGGATTCACCCTTGATGTCCAAACGACCTTCATACCTTGGCTCCGCTCGGGAGGGCGCGTGACGACCAGGTTTGAGAGACCTGGCAGGGAGGCGTACGCTTGGGCATGACCTAAGCGTAGCCCCCGTGCCAAGCCCCCTCGCGCGGCTCTCCCGAGGGGAAAGCGTTAAGATGAGGCTGGACACTGAGCGGGGTGGCTCCCTGAGGTTGGTACGGCCATGGGGCCGCCCTTAGTTGTTTATCACCAGCGCAGAGCATAGCGCTTCCACACTTGCATGGGCATAGCCGCTCCTCAGCCGTGTCGACTGCCAGCACGGAGCATGGTGCTTCCACTGGTGCGTGGGTGAGGGATCCCTCTGAGTGGAGCCCCTGAGGCATGTACAGCCCCGCCCTGATACATGGCTTGCACGGAAGGGCTGGACGAGGTGTGTCTGGGCACTCATGAGCCAGCATGGAACTCATGAGGCCCTACCTCAAGGCTGGTTGCACCTGGTCTTGATTCTTGGTGGCCGCGACGGTCTTGCGAGATGGTTAGGCAACCTGCGCCAGGCGAATCTTCTAGGGCGATCACATGAGAAGGACAGACACCAACGACCCCAAGTGGTGACGTGAGCGGGGCCGGCTGCCAAACAGAGCTCAGTCATTGGGTTTATCGACGCTGCAGGGATGGACCCAAGCACAGACGTCGTGCCTAGTCTTCTCATGCAAAGGATCCCGAAGAAAGACGACCGACGTGCGGCTCCCACGGTGGCGAGGCACCGGGTCGCGCGCCCTAGCCTGTCCATTCATGACTAGCTCATGCGAGAACAAGGCACTAAGGGCCACGGGAGGTGACGTACACGGGAGCGGGCCCGTGAGCCAGAGCTCAACCTCTTGGGTTTGGTGATGCTGTAAGGATGGACCCGAGCACAGATACTGTGCCAGTTCTCATGATGAGGTGGTCGTGGGTGGGCTTGCTCGGGCGCGTGACGTTCATGGCATCGTAGTGCCGGGCAGGCAAGTGGTAATCATAGGTAACTCATGAGATGGAACAAGCTAGCGTAGATAGATGCGAGAACGATACATGCCACTGGGACGGACCCGAGCGGCTCGGGGGTGATGCAGCCTGAGGGGCGCCCCGAACAGAGCAAGCTAAAAATGCGAAAGGATACATGCCGCACGGACATGACCATGCGACCTGGGAATGACGCAGCCTGAGGGGCGCTCCCAGCTGAGTAAACATGGAAAATGTCACCTGGTTCTATTGTCGAAGGAGTGTTGGGGTAGCTGAAGGTGTGCACTGAAGAAGTTGCTCCTCATGAGCCGCCAAGACCCTGAGCCTTGGGAGGATCTGGGGGCTGAGGTGGTTCCTTGTGAACCGTCTCCATCTCTGCCAGGACTGCTTGATGCCTGGCCTCCTGAGCTGCTAGGATGCTCCGTAGGTTGCGCAAGAAGGCGGCTGCCACACTCGACATGCCAAATGGCATGCGGACATAGCTGTGAGGTGGACCCTTGCACCACCCAATGCGCGAAGGCGAGAAGCGCTCCTGAGATGCGGCCCTATTGAGCCTTGGAATGTCGATGCAGACGCGCAGCAGGCCATCCTTGCCAAGATGGGGAACTGCGCCAGGTGCCAGGTGGGCAGCGGTCGCCGTGTGTAAGCGTTCTGGGAACGGGGGTCCCCACACTTGCCTGATTGCGGCCCACGGCGTGGCTTTGCTAGCAGGCATGTATGTCCCATCTTCATCAACAAGGCATTCAAGACCTTCGCGAGGGGCCAAGCCTCGCGAGGCGGACGACACAAGACCTCCTCAGGAGTGGCCTCGCCAGGCAGGCTCGCGAGGGGCGAAGAGATCAAGGCACGGCAAACCTCGTGAGGTTCCAGTGATGCAAGCCATGACGACCAAGGCCAGGCGTACGCCAGGCGGGTGCCAGCGCGCACAGTGTCCTTGTTTACTCTTTGGTGCTAAGGGGGCAAGCGCAGGCGCGGAGTACCGAGGCATCGAGCAAAGGTTTCCGTATCGGTGCAACGAGACCAAGACCAGCAGGACGACAAGACGGAGGTCACCATGGAGCCCAAGGCGGCGTCACCACCAGAGCCTTTTGCAGGCGAAGACCACTTTTGTCAGGATAAGTTGTACTAGATGTCCCCTTTCAAATTGGCCGTTGTTGGCTCCCTTCTCGCTCAATATTTGGGGAGCGTACCAGGGCCTCTAGAAATAGAAGTAGCCACCATCGTAGCTAGGGGAGACCTCATTTTAGACTAGAACTAGTTCATCCCCACAATCACATCCACCAAGCACAAGAACACCTCTCCTCAGGAGGCTGTTCTTCCCCCTGTACTGTTCATCATCAGCCCAAGAGGCAATCCACCACCACCACACTGGAGTAGGGTATTACACCACAATGGTGGCCTGAACCAGTATAAATCTTGTGTCCCTTGTGTTGTGAGTTCGTCGAGTTAGTTCGTAAGATCTTGGTTGAGTTAGGACGTGGATCGGTAGGGGGAATCTTCGTGCGCACCCTAGAGTTTGAACCTTAAGGGTTTTGCCGGAACCCGTGATCCTACATTTGGCGCGCCAGGTAGGAGGTGCGCCGAAGTTTTCCTTTCGTCTATTCGCGCTCCACCATCTTCACACCCATTCTCCATGGCTGGCGCCGCCTTGCCGGCTGGATCTACGGGTGCCCGCAGCGACGCTCGGGGGCTTCGGGCCCTTGCTCCCGCCCTGTGGCGGGTGAATTGGCCACCCAAGTTCAAGCCGGAGATGCCTCCGTGCTACGACGGCGCGGCGGACCCGACGGCTTTCCTACTGGCGTATGAGGAGGCTGTCCTTAAGGCCAGGGACGATGACAAGGTCATGGCCAACTGGCTTCCCATGGCCCTCACTGGCGCACCGCGTGCCTGACTGCTCAACCTCCCTGGATCCACGGTGGCGTCCTGGAAGGACTTGCGCGGCCTCCTCGTTGCACGCTACGCGACACCAGTGCACGACGCGGTTGCAGCCCTCCTCGGCGGCTCACAAGCACCACCCTCAGATCGTCACGTCAAGCCGTTCTTTCGCTAGATCGGCGCCGTTTCCAAGCGCCCGGGGGCTCCGCCGGGCTGGGTCGCACGCAAGGCCGACCTCACCTTCGACTCAGGGGATCATCCCGCCTCCACCGTTGGCTCGGGTGCGCTCCCAATGCTTTGCACCCCACCATCTGCCACGTATCCATCACAAAGACACTCATCGACGGCGGCGCCGGCCTCAACATGCTCTCCGTTGAGGCCTTCAGCCTTTTTCATGTACTGCTCGAGTGGCTCCGCCCTAGCAAGCCTTTCTTAGGGGTTGGTGGAGGCTCCACCCGCTCCCTGGGGCAGATCCGCCTCCCCGTGACCTTCGGCACACACGACAACTACCGTACCCAGCTCATCGACTTCGACATCGCCCACATCGGCCTCCCGACAACGCCATCCTTAGGTACCCAGCTCTAGCCCATTTCATGGCAGCAACCCATCCGGCTTATAACCTCATGAAGATGTCGGGGAGCGAGGGTGTCCTCACCATCAAGGGGGATGCCAAGGAAGCCTTGATGACGCTCAAGCTCACCCTGAAGACCGCCGCCACAGTGCAGCCCTCCGACTCGGACACCCCCAAGGCCAAGGGAGCTGCACCAACCAAGAAGAAGCAGTTTTTCACTTGACAAGGCAGAAACCAAGCGAGTGCCAATCAAGGAGGACGGGTCCTCAGGGGCAACCTTTACCATAGGTTCCAACCTCGAGCCTGGTCAGGAGGAGGCGTTGGTGAAGTTCTTGCGTGCAAACAAGGAAGTGTTCGCTTGGGAGCCTGATCAGCTGGTGGGGATCCCAAGAGAGGTGATAGAGCACCACCCGAAGGTGTGCCCCAATGTATGCCCCATGAAGCAGAAGGCGAGGCGGCAGTCCACGAGAAGCAAGCTTTCATTGTCCAAGAAACACGCAAGATGGAGGCTGTGGGTGTCATTCGCGAGGTTCGGTGCCCCGAGTGGCTGGCAAACCCCGTCGTCGTCCCCAAGAAAGGCGGGAAGGAGCAGATGTGCGTCGATTTCACCAACCTCAACAAGGCCTGCCCCCAAGATCCGTTCCCGCTTCCACGCATCGACCAGATCGTCGACTTCATTGCCGAGTGCGACTTGCTATGCTTTCTGGATGTGTTCTCAGGATATCACCAGATTAAGATGGTGGTAGAATATGTGGAGAACATGGCCTTCCTAACCCGTGTGGGGTGTACTGCTACACTTTCATGCCTTTCGGACTGCGCAACGCAGGCGCAACCTTCCAGCGGCTCATGCACATTGCCTCGGGTCGGTAGCTCGGGAGGAACGCTGAAGCCTACGTCGACAACATCGTGGTGAAGTCTCGGGAGTCAAGGACCTTGATCCAATACCTGGAGGAGACCTTTGAAAGCCTCCGCCAGGTGGACTTGCGGCTCAACCCGGAGAAGTGTGTGTTTCGCGCCCCTTTCGGCAAGCTACTGGGCTTCCTTGTGTCCCACAGGGGGATCGAGGCCAACCCGGAGAAGGTCAAGGCCATTGAAGAGATGAGTCCACCGCAAACCCTCAAGGAAATGCTGAAGCTTGCTGGACGGGTGACTGCATTGGGACGCTTTATTTCCAAGTTGGGAGAGCGTGCCCTACCCTTCTTCAAGCTGATAAAGAGGAAGGGCCCGTTCAAGTGGACCCTGGAGGCCGACCGAGCATTTTAAGACCTCAAGAGATACCTGACTAGCCCCCAGTGATGGTGGTGCCGCAACCTCTCGAGCCCCTAGTGCTCTATCTTGCCGCCACTCCCTACTCCACCAGCGCGGCTTAGTGGCGGTTCGGGAAGAACACCAAGCCAAGGGCGCATCGCGCTGAGCTACACCTCCAGCAGAGGCAACGCGAGACCAGGAGGGCACCACAAGGGCCGCCGCAGCAACAGCAGAAGAACAAGCTCAACAGGACGACGCTCCCGAACCCGCAAAGGCCTCGACAAGCGATCAAGTGTTGGGGGCTCCACCACCTCAGGAGACACCCCAACTCCCAGGAGACTCAAGCCTCATCAACACGCCTACCCTCGTCGAGCACCTGGTATACTTCATCAGCACGGTGTTGCGGGACGCAAGAGCACGGTACCCCATGCCTCAGAAGCTCCTGCTCGCAATCCTGGTGACCTCACGAAAGCTGCGGCACTACTTTCAAGGCCATCCCATCAAAGTCATCTTGGCCTACCAACTGGAGAGGGTGCTCAGGAGTCCCAACTCTGATGGGAGGGTCGCTGAGTGGAACATCGAGTTACAAGCATTCCAGTTGGAGTTCGGCACTACCAGGGCCATCGAGGGAGCCGTACTCGCTGATTTCATGGCAGAATGGACAGACGCCCGGCACTTGAAGTGGGCGAAGATCGGTCCCTCTTACTGGGAAGTGAGGCGCCTGATGGCTGGGTCATGTATTTCGATGGTGCCTTCTCACACCAAGGCACGGGGGCTGGAGCGGTGCTCATCTCACCCACTCAGGACAAGCTCTACTACGCTATGCAGCTTTGCTTTCAGCAGGGCGAGAAGGTCTCCAACAAGATAGCAGAATACAAGGGCCTCATAGCTGGCCTGAAAGTTGCGGCAGCTCTGGGGGTGAAGTGCCTCATCGTTAGGGGTGACTTGCAGCTCCTCGTCAACTTCTCCAACAAGGTGTATGAGCCGAAGGATGAGCGCATGGAAGCATACCTCACGGAGGTGCGCAAGATGGAGAAGCAATTCCTGGACCTGGAGTTGCAGCACGTTCCCCATGGCACCAACAAGGAAGCTCACGACATCGCCAGAAGGGCATCCAAGCGACAGCCCCAAGAGCCCGGCATCTTCGAGGAGCGGCTCTTCAAGCCATCAGCAACACCACCGCTTTCAAGAATAGCTCAGCCTCGGGAGGAACTCCCGCAGCCGCCTGCCACAGGAGCCCCGGCCTGTGGTCCGACCTCGGGAGCGCGCCTACTCTTGGCACTCGAGCCCCAGGAGGGATGCTAGACCAAGGAATTCAAGGAATACCTGACGCAAGGGACGTTGCCTGAGAAGGAGGGGGACGCGGAGCGCGTGGCCCGGCAGGCCACGACATACTACATCGGGGACGGTGAGTTGTACAAGAAGCGGCCAAATGACATTTCACTGCGTTGCATCTCCAGAGACCAGGGGAAGGAGTGGCTATCTGACATACATGGAGGGGACTGCGGGCACCACTCGTCATCACGGACCCTTGTCGGCAAGGCATTCTGCAGCGGATTCTACTGGCCCACGACGTTCAACGACGCAGCTGAACTGGTGAAGTCCTGCAAGGCCTGCCAATTACACGCCAAGCAGATCCATCAGCGAGCTCAGGGCCTCCAGACCATTCCACTCTCGTGGTTGTTCGCAGTGTGGGGGCTAGATATCCTGGGCCCGTTCCCTCGGGTGCCTGGGGGCTATCGATACCTCTATGTCGCCATCGACAAGTTCACTAAGTGGGTGGAGGTTGAAGCCGTCCGCACCATCCCAGCTGGCTCTACGGTCAAGTTCATCAAGGGCCTCGTGAGCCGTTTTGGGGTCCCCAACCGCATCATCACCGATAATGGCTCGCAGTTCACTAGTAATCTCTTCTAGTCATATTGTGCTAACCTTGGAACATAGATCTGCTACGCTTCGGTAGCGCACCCCAGGAGCAATGGCCAGGCCGAACGTGCCAACGCGGAGGTCCTGAGGGGCCTCAAGACCAGGACCTGCAAGAAGAAGCTCGAGGCCTGCAGCAGGGGCTGGCACGATGAGCTCTAGTCCGTGTTGTGGTCCATTTCCACCACCGCCACCAAGCCGACGGGCGAGACCCCATTCTTCCTCGTCTACGGAGCAGAAGCAGTCCTCCCTCACGAGGTCAGACATCGCTCCGCACGGGTCCTGGCGTTTGATGAAAAGCAGCAGGACGCCAGGCGGGGGATGGACCTTGTGCTGGGGGAGGAACATCGCCGTGAAGCTGCACTACGGGCAACAAGATACCAGCAGGCGCTGCGGAGGTACCACTGCCGCAGCGTCCGCTCCAGGATACTCGAGGTCGGTGACCTCGTCCTGAGGCGGGTCCTCTCCAGGGAAGGCCTGCATAAGCTCTCACCTATGTGGGAGGGCCCGTTCAAGGTCGTCCATGTCCCCAGGCCTGGCGCCGCACGCCTGGAGACACAAGACGGGGTACCCATCTAGAACGCCTGGAACATTCAGCACCTCCAGAAGTTCTACCCCTGAAGAAAGGCCCGGCGCCTATGAAGAAGGCCCGTCACCTGTGAATAAAGGCCCACCGCCTATGAAGAAGGCCCAGCGCCTGTGAAGATCGCCACCCGTGACACTCTCACGTAATAACGAGTGGCGTTGTACATGACCCGGAATCTCAGGAGTGCCGCCCTTGGGCCTCGGGGGCTCCCTCCCAAGTCTTAGTGGCTGCACTTAGCTCCGCGCTGGTGAGAACACGTCGAAGACTAGACTAGGTGCCGGACGCAGCTTTTCATTTGCTTTCCAAAGTTGGCTCGCCCCTCTTTAATTGAAATTTGCATTCTGGTGTCTCTTGCTGGTCTCGCCCTTTCGCTTTCTGTCTCTATTTCTGCCTTCATTTCTTTGGTCGGCTTGCACTCTCTCACGTTCCTCACAAGGGGGCTGAACAAGTACCTTTGTGAGCTTCCTTCTTCTGTTTTTCGCGAGGTACCCTCATTCGAGCCCACAAGCTGGCGCACCTCTCTCTCTCTCAATCCGTGCCCCTCGGGTACCGCGATACGAAACATTGGGTCAAGGCCAGCGGCGCCTGTGACCAAGCCTCAGGAGAACGATAAACCTCTTGATGACTGTTTTGCAGTTCCTAAGCGCCTATCAGGTCAAGGAAGCCTCGACAGGCACCGGGAAGCAAGCAAGCGCCTTGTGAGGAGGAGGCTACTCCTTACAAGTCAAGCTAAGTTATCCCTACACAAAACGATGATGTTGCGACACAGCACAGGAGCAACAAACATAGCATAATGATCGAGATCATAGTTCGATACACTCCCCTCTGGGGCCCATTTTGGTTTCTTTTTTATGCAGGAAGGAAAGGAAGAACGAAATAAAAGCGGCGTAATGCGGAGCATCCTACGATCATCCCCATGTTCACTACGACGAGACCTCGACCTCGAGCATACGCCATTGGACACAAGGTGAACTCGTTCCTAAGTCCTTTCCCTTTCCATTCTTCCGAGACATGGTTACTACCTAATGCCAAGACACTACATGTTCTCAGGAATCAAGGACTCAATGAGAAGGAACAGCCGGTGTCAAGACTTGTGTAGAGTTTCTGCCAGGCCCGGACCTTCCGGCCATAGCCCGGAACCTCCGGCTGCCGGACCTTCCGGCCAGCATGGAACCTCCGGCCCTCCGCCACTCCAGAAGATGCCTAGGCGTGCCAACTCTCTGATCAGCCCGGAACCTACCCTGAACCTTGACCGGACCTTCCGCCCGACCCGGACCTTCCGGCCCTGGGACTCCAGCACAGCCTGCATCGCTCCATCTCACGGCTTACACCGGAACCCACACGGAACATCCGGAGCCCGGTCCTTCCATCCCTGCCCGGAACTTCCGGCCTGCCTGCATGCAGAGTCTCTGGGCCGAGGCCCATGTACCTGTTTTGCCCCTCACTTACCCCTTCGTGGCCCTAGACTATATATACTCCTCCACCTCCACCATTTTAGGGTTAGCGTTGGTTTAGCTCATTTGAGAGATAGAGCTACGCTCATCCATATCGGATCTCCTTCGTGCGAGAGACCGTGGCCTCTTCGAAGAATATCCCTTTGGATTCAAGCCCCCTTTCCAAGGGAAGATTCCCCCGTGGATTCAAGACCTCCTCACGGAGAAGAACCGGTTACCTCTTGTATCGTGCGTTGTTGACTTTGGATCTTTTATCTTCCATTGTGTTCATGCATCTAGCGCATTTGTGATCATTCTTGTTGGTTTTAGTGATTCTCTCGTGTTTCCCCTCGTGATTCCCCTTGTTTCCCCTCTTGTTCCTCATGTTCTTCGCGGGATTCGCTCCTTTCGTGAAAGATCGGGCGATCAGGGTTCTACCCTACATCATCTTGGTATCATGAGCCACGTTGGTCACGATTTCGAAGCCTCCCCCCTTTGTTTTCTAGCTTGATTTTGTTGTGTTCTTCCTTAATTTCGAAAATCCCCACCAAAAATAGCCCCAATTTTTTTTGTGATTTGTTGGTTTGACGATGTTTTGTTGATTTTGATCCATGGATTCGTTGTGTCTCAAGTGGATCTAGCATTCCCCATCTTTTCCCCCATTTCTATCCATGAAATCTTCCCAATTTTGACCCTGAAAATCGAGTTTTTCCGCCCACATTCTCAGATCTGGAATTTAGGGTTCGTCCCGGAAGAAATTCCACGACCCCCGGAACTTCCGGACTCCCCCGGAACTTTTGTCCCCCGGAACTTCCGTCCCAGCCCCAGAACTTCCGGGCTAAACAGAGAGTTTACCCAAAATCCCCCGGCTTCCCCGAGACTTTTTCCGTGACCCCCGGAACATCCGGCCACCCCCCGGAACTTCCGGCTCTAGGCCCGGAACTTCCGGCCTAACCCGAAACATTACACATAATTTCAGCATCAACCTTCTTCACCGTTTTCATCACAACTTTTCACTCCGAACTCCGATTTGAGTGTTCTTTGGCTCGTTTTGAAGCTATCGACGTGCCCGAGGACCTCACCTTGGTTTCACCACCTTTTGACACCATCAAAATTTTGGAATTTTGGCATCTTTGCC